>NW_024037722.1:0-212961 GCF_015832195.1 Motacilla alba alba
TCCACGAATATCAAGATGCTGCCCAGGGACAAGCTGCCACCTGTGCCAACTCGGGCTGCTTTGAGAGTTCCCATGGAGCTCTGCAAACTGGGACCATTAACGTGAGGTGCTGAGTTTTGTTTCTCTGGGCAGAAACATTTGCAGTGCCAGGTAGGCCCTTGGTCTTTGAGGGCAGGCAACCTGCTGGATTTCCATGAATATCAAGATGATGCCCAGGGACAAACTGCCACCTGTGCCAACTCGGGCTGCTTTGAGAGTGCCCATGGAGCTCTGCAAACTGAGACCAGGAACGTGGGGTGGTGGGTTTTGTTTTCCGGGGCAGAAGCCTTTGTCAGTACCAGGAGGGCCCTTGTTCCTCAGGGGCAGGCTGTCGGCTGAATTTCCACGAATATCAAGATGCTGCCCAGGGACAAACTGCAACTTGTGCCAACTCGCGGTGCTTTGAGGGTGCCCACGGAGCTCTGCAAACTGAGACCAGGAACGTAGGGTTGTGGGTTTTGTTTTCCCGGGCAGAAGCCTCTCTCAGTACCAGGTAGGCCCTTGTTCCCTAGGGACAGCCTGGCAGCAAGATTTCCACGAATATCAAGATGCTGCCCAGGGACAAGCTGCCACCTGTGCCAACTCGGGCTGCTTTGAGAGTGCCCATGGAGCTCTGCAAACTGAGACCATGAACCTGGGGTGCTGAGCTTTGTTTCTCCGGGCAGAAGCATTTGAAGTGCCAGGTACGCCCTCGGTCTTCAAGGGCAGGCAGCCTGCTGGATTTCCACGAATATCAAGATGCCACTGGGGACAAGCTGCCACCTGTGCCAACTCGCGCTGCTTTGAGAGTGCCCATGGTGCTCTGCAAACTGAGACCAGAAACGTGGGGTGCTGGGTTTTGTTGTCCAGGGCAGAAGCCTTTGTCAGTACCAAGTAGGCCCTTGTTCCTTAGGGACAGCCTGTCAGCAAGATTTCCACGAATATCAAGATGCTGCCCAGGGACAAGCTGCCACTTGTGCCAACTCGGGCTGCTTTGAGAGTGCCCACGGAGCTCTTCAAACTGAGAGAAAGTATGTGGGGTTATGGGTTTTGTTTTCCCGGGCAGAAGCCTTTGTCAGTACCAAGAAGCCCCTCAGCCCTTAGAGGCAGTCTGCCTGCTGGATTTCCCCGAATATCAAGATGCCGCCCAGGGACAAGCTGCCACCTGTGCCAACTCGGGCTGCTTTGAGAGTGCCCATGGAGCTCTGCGAAGTTAGACCAGGAACTTGCCTTGGTGAGTTTTGTTTCCCCGGGCAGAACTATTTGCAGTACAAGGCAGGCTCTCGGAACTTCAGGGCCGGCTGCCTCCTGGATTTCCACGAATATCAAGATGCTGCCCAGGGACAAGCTGCCACTTGTGCCAACTCGCGCTGCTTTGAGGGTGCCCACGGAGCTCTGCAAACTGAGACCAGGAACGTGAGGTGCTGAGTTTTGTTTCTCTGGGCAGAAACATTTGCAGTGCCAGGTAGGCCCTTGGTCTTTAAGGGCAGGCAGCCTGCTGGATTTCCATGAATATCAAGATGCTGCCAAAGGACAAGCTGCCACCTGTGCCAACTCGGGCTGCTTTGAGAGTGCCCATGGTGCTCTGCAAACTGAGACCAGAAACGTGGGGTGCTGGGTTTTGTTTTCCAGAGCAGAAGCCTTTGTCAGTACCAGGTAGGCCCTTGGCCCTTGGGGGCTGGCTGCCTGCAGGATTTCCACGAATATCAAGATGCCGCCCAGGGACAAACTGCCACCTGTGCCAACTCGGGCTGCTTTGAGAGTGCCCATGGAGCTCTGCAAACTGAGACCAGGAACGTGGGGTGGTGGGTTTTGTTTTCCGGGGCAGAAGCCTTTGTCAGTACCAGGAGGGCCCTTGTTCCTCAGGGGCAGGCTGCCCGCTGGATTTCCACGAATATCAAGATGCTGCCCAGGGACAAGCTGCCACTTGTGCCAACTCGCGCTGCTTTGAGAGTGCCCACGGAGCCCTGCAAACTGAGACCATGAACCTGTGTTGCTGAGTTTTGTTTCTCCGGGCAGAAGCATTTGAAATTCCAGGTAGGCCCTCGGTCCTTAGGGGCAGGCAGCCTGCTGGATTTCCACGAATATCAAGATGCTGCCCAGGGACAAGCTGCCACCTGTGCCAACTCGCGCTGCTTTGAGAGTGCCCATGGTGCTCTGCAAACTGAGACCAGGAACGTGGATTGGTGAGTTCTGTTTTCCCGGGCAGAAGCCTTTGTCAGTACCAGGTAGGCCGTTGGCCCTTTGGGGCCAGCTGCCTGCAGGATTTCCACGAATATCAAGATGCCGCCCAGGGACAAGCTGCCACCTGTGCCAACTCGGGCTGCTTTGAGAGTGCCCACGGAGCTCTTCAAACTGAGAGAAAGTATGTGGGGTTATGGGTTTTGTTTTCCAGGGCAGAAGCCTTTGTCAGTACCAAGTAGGCCCTCAGCCCTTAGAGGCAGTCTGCCTGCTGGATTTCCACGCATATCAAGATGCCACTGGGGACAAGCTGCCACCTGTGCCAACTCGGGCTGCTTTGAGAGTGCCCATGGAGCTCTGCGAAGTTAGACCAGGAACTTGCCTTGGTGAGTTTTGTTTCCCCGGGTAGAAGCATTTGCAGTACAAGGCAGGCTCTCGGAACTTCAGGGCCGGCTGCCTCCTGGATTTCCACGAATATCAAGATGCTGCCCAGGGACAAGCTGCCACTTGTGCCAACTCGCGCTGCTTTGAGGGTGCCCACGGAGCTCTGCAAACTGAGACCAGGAACGTAGGGTTGTGGGTTTTGTTTTCCCGGGCAGAAGCCTCTCTCAGTACCAGGTTGGCCCTTGTTCCTTAGGGGCAGGCTGGCAGCAAGATTTCCACGAATATCAAGATGCTGCCCAGGGACAAGCTGCCACCTGTGCCAACTCGGGCTGCTTTGAGAGTTCCCATGGAGCTCTGCAAACTGGGACCATTAACGTGAGGTGCTGAGTTTTGTTTCTCTGGGCAGAAACATTTGCAGTGCCAGGTAGGCCCTTGGTCTTTGAGGGCAGGCAACCTGCTGGATTTCCATGAATATCAAGATGCCGCCCAGGGACAAACTGCCACCTGTGCCAACTCGGGCTGCTTTGAGAGTGCCCATGGAGCTCTGCAAACTGAGACCAGGAACGTGGGGTGGTGGGTTTTGTTTTCCGGGGCAGAAGCCTTTGTCAGTACCAGGAGGGCCCTTGTTCCTCAGGGGCAGGCTGTCGGCTGAATTTCCACGAATATCAAGATGCTGCCCAGGGACAAACTGCAACTTGTGCCAACTCGCGGTGCTTTGAGGGTGCCCACGGAGCTCTGCAAACTGAGACCAGGAACGTAGGGTTGTGGGTTTTGTTTTCCCGGGCAGAAGCCTCTCTCAGTACCAGGTAGGCCCTTGTTCCCTAGGGACAGCCTGGCAGCAAGATTTCCACGAATATCAAGATGCTGCCCAGGGACAAGCTGCCACCTGTGCCAACTCGGGCTGCTTTGAGAGTGCCCATGGAGCTCTGCAAACTGAGACCATGAACCTGGGGTGCTGAGCTTTGTTTCTCCAGGCAGAAGCATTTGAAGTGCCAGGTACGCCCTCGGTCTTCAAGGGCAGGCAGCCTGCTGGATTTCCACGAATATCAAGATGCCACTGGGGACAAGCTGCCACCTGTGCCAACTCGCGCTGCTTTGAGAGTGCCCATGGTGCTCTGCAAACTGAGACCAGAAACGTGGGGTGCTGGGTTTTGTTGTCCAGGGCAGAAGCCTTTGTCAGTACCAAGTAGGCCCTTGTTCCTTAGGGACAGCCTGTCAGCAAGATTTCCACGAATATCAAGATGCTGCCCAGGGACAAGCTGCCACTTGTGCCAACTCGGGCTGCTTTGAGAGTGCCCACGGAGCTCTTCAAACTGAGAGAAAGTATGTGGGGTTATGGGTTTTGTTTTCCCGGGCAGAAGCCTTTGTCAGTACCAAGAAGCCCCTCAGCCCTTAGAGGCAGTCTGCCTGCTGGATTTCCCCGAATATCAAGATGCCGCCCAGGGACAAGCTGCCACCTGTGCCAACTCGGGCTGCTTTGAGAGTGCCCATGGAGCTCTGCGAAGTTAGACCAGGAACTTGCCTTGGTGAGTTTTGTTTCCCCGGGCAGAACTATTTGCAGTACAAGGCAGGCTCTCGGAACTTCAGGGCCGGCTGCCTCCTGGATTTCCACGAATATCAAGATGCTGCCCAGGGACAAGCTGCCACTTGCGCCAACTCGCGCTGCTTTGAGGGTGCCCACGGAGCTCTGCAAACTGAGACCAGGAACGTAGGGTTGTGGGTTTTGTTTTCCCGGGCAGAAGCCTCTCTCAGTACCAGGTAGGCCCTTGTTCCTTAGGGGCAGGCTGGCAGCAAGATTTCCACGAATATCAAGATGCTGCCCAGGGACAAGCTGCCACCTGTGCCAACTCGGGCTGCTTTGAGAGTTCCCATGGAGCTCTGCAAACTGGGACCATTAACGTGAGGTGCTGAGTTTTGTTTCTCTGGGCAGAAACATTTGCAGTGCCAGGTAGGCCCTTGGTCTTTAAGGGCAGGCAGCCTGCTGGATTTCCATGAATATCAAGATGCTGCCAAAGGACAAGCTGCCACCTGTGCCAACTCGGGCTGCTTTGAGAGTGCCCATGGTGCTCTGCAAACTGAGACCAGAAACGTGGGGTGCTGGGTTTTGTTTTCCAGAGCAGAAGCCTTTGTCAGTACCAGGTAGGCCCTTGGCCCTTGGGGGCTGGCTGCCTGCAGGATTTCCACGAATATCAAGATGCCGCCCAGGGACAAACTGCCACCTGTGCCAACTCGGGCTGCTTTGAGAGTGCCCATGGAGCTCTGCAAACTGAGACCAGGAACGTGGGGTGGTGGGTTTTGTTTTCCGGGGCAGAAGCCTTTGTCAGTACCAGGAGGGCCCTTGTTCCTCAGGGGCAGGCTGCCCGCTGGATTTCCACGAATATCAAGATGCTGCCCAGGGACAAGCTGCCACTTGTGACAACTCGCGCTGCTTTGAGAGTGCCCATGGAGCCCTGCAAACTGAGACCATGAACCTGTGTTGCTGAGTTTTGTTTCTCCGGGCAGAAGCATTTGAAGTTCCAGGTAGGCCCTCGGTCCTTAGGGGCAGGCAGCCTGCTGGATTTCCACGAATATCAAGATGCTGCCCAGGGACAAGCTGCCACCTGTGCCAACTCGCGCTGCTTTGAGAGTGCCCATGGTGCTCTGCAAACTGAGACCAGGAACGTGGATTGGTGAGTTCTGTTTTCCCGGGCAGAAGCCTTTGTCAGTACCAGGTAGGCCGTTGGCCCTTTGGGGCCAGCTGCCTGCAGGATTTCCACGAATATCAAGATGCCGCCCAGGGACAAGCTGCCACCTGTGCCAACTCGGGCTGCTTTGAGAGTGCCCACGGAGCTCTTCAAACTGAGAGAAAGTATGTGGGGTTATGGGTTTTGTTTTCCAGGGCAGAAGCCTTTGTCAGTACCAAGTAGGCCCTCAGCCCTTAGAGGCAGTCTGCCTGCTGGATTTCCACGCATATCAAGATGCCACTGGGGACAAGCTGCCACCTGTGCCAACTCGGGCTGCTTTGAGAGTGCCCATGGAGCTCTGCAAACTGAGACCATGAACCTGGGGTGCTGAGCTTTGTTTCTCCGGGCAGAAGCATTTGAAGTGCCAGGTAGGCCCTCGGTCCTTAAGGGCAGGCAGCCTGCTGGATTTCCACGAATATCAAGATGCTGCCCAGGGACAAGCTGCCACCTGTGCCAACTCGCGCTGCTTTGAGAGTGCCCATGGTGCTCTGCAAACTGAGACCAGAAACGTGGGGTGCTGGGTTTTGTTTTCCAGGGCAGAAGCCTTTGTCAGTACCAAGTAGGCCCTTGTTCCTTAGGGACAGCCTGGCAGCAAGATTTCCACGAATATCAAGATGCTGCCCATAGATATTCTGCCACCTGTGCCAACTCGGGCTGCTTTGAGTGTGCCCACGGAGTTCTTCAAACTGAGACCAGGAACGTGGGTTTGTGGGTTTTCTTTTCCCGGGCAGAAACATTTGCAGGACCAGGTAGGCCCTCGGCCCTTTGGGGGAGGCTGGCACGAGGATTTCCACGAAAATCAAGTTTCCGCCCAGGGACAAGCTGCCACCTGTGCCAACTCGGGCTGCTTTGAGAGTGCCCACAGAGCTCTTCAAACTGAGAGAAAGTATGTGGGGTTATGGGTTTTGTTTTCCAGGGCAGAAGCCTTTGTCAGTACCAAGTAGGCCCTCAGCCCTTAGAGGCAGTCTGCCTGCTGGATTTCCACGAATATCAAGATGCCACCCAGGGACAAGCTGCCACCTGTGCCAACTCGGGCTGCTTTGAGAGTGCCCATGGAGCTCTGCAAAGTGAGACCAGGAACGTGGGGTGCTGAGTTTTGTTTCCCCGGGCAGAAGCATTTGCAGTACCAGGTAGGCTCTCGTAATTCAGGGCCAGCTGCCTGCAGGATTTCCACGAATATCAAGATGCCGCCCAGGGACAAGCTGCCACCTGTGGCAACTCGGGCTGCTTTGAGAGTGCCCACAGAACTATTCAAACTGAGAGAAAGTATGTGGGGTTATGGGTTTTGTTTTCCAGGGCAGAAGCCTTTGTCAGTACCAAGTAGGCCCTCAGCCCTTAGAGGCAGTCTGCCTGCTGGATTTCCACGCATATCAAGATGCCACTGGGGACAAGCTGCCACTTGTGCCAATTCGCGCTGCTTTGAGGGTGCCCACGGAGCTCTGCAAACTGAGACCAGGAACGTAGGGTTGTGGGTTTTGTTTTCCCGGGCAGAAGCCTCTCTCAGTACCAGGTTGGCCCTTGTTCCTTAGGGGCAGGCTGGCAGCAAGATTTCCACGAATATCAAGATGCTGCCCAGGGACAAGCTGCCACCTGTGCCAACTCAGGCTGCTTTGAGAGTTCCCATGGAGCTCTGCAAACTGGGACCATTAACGTGAGGTGCTGAGTTTTGTTTGGCAGGGCAGAAACATTTGCAGTGCCAGGTAGGCCCTTGGCCTTTAAGGGCTGGCAGCCGGCAGGATTTCCACGAATATCAAGATGATGCCCAGGGACAAGCTGCCACCTGTGCCAACTCGGGCTGCTTTGAGGGTGCCCACGGAACTCTGCAAACTGAGACCAGAAACGTGGGGTGCTGGGTTTTGTTTCCCCTGGCAGAAGCCTTTGTCAGTACCAGGTCGGCCCTTGGCCCTTGGGGGCCGGCTGCCTGCAGGATTTCCACGAATATCAAGATGCTGCCCAGGGACAAGCTGCCACCTGTGCCAACTCGGGCTGCTTTGAGAGTGCCCACGGTGCTCTGCAAACTGAGATGTGGAACGTGGGGTTATGGCTTTTGTTTTCCCGGGCAGAAGCCTTTGTCAGTACCAGGAGGGCCCTTGTTCCTCAGGGGCAGGCTGCCCGCTGGATTTCCACGAATATCAAGATGCTGCCCAGGGACAAGCTGCCACTTGTGCCAACTCGCGCTGCTTTGAGAGTGCCCACGGAGCTCTGCAAACTGAGACCATGAACCTGTGTTGCTGAGTTTTGTTTCTCCGGGCAGAAGCATTTGAAGTTCCAGGTAGGCCCTCGGTCCTTAAGGGCAGGCAGCCTGCTGGATTTCCACGAATATCAAGATGCTGCCCAGGGACAAGCTGCCACCTGTGCCAACTCGGGCTGCTTTGAGAGTGCCCATGGAGCTCTGCAAACTGAGACCAGGAACGTGGGGTGGTGGGTTTTGTTTTCCGGGGCAGAAGCCTTTGTCAGTACCAGGAGGGCCCTTGTTCCTCAGGGGCAGGCTGTCGGCTGAATTTCCACGAATATCAAGATGCTGCCCAGGGACAAACTGCAACTTGTGCAAACTCGCGGTGCTTTGAGGGTGCCCACGGAGCTCTGCAAACTGAGACCTGGAACGTAGGGTTGTGGGTTATGTTTTCCCGGGCAGAAGCCTCTCTCAGTACCAGGTAGGCCCTTGTTCCCTAGGGACAGCCTGGCAGCAAGATTTCCACGAATATCAAGATGCTGCCCAGGGACAAGCTGCCACCTGTGCCAACTCGGGCTGCTTTGAGAGTGCCCATGGAGCTCTGCAAACTGAGACCATGAACCTGGGGTGCTGAGCTTTGTTTCTCCGGGCAGAAGCATTTGAAGTGCCAGGTAGGCCCTCGGTCCTTAAGGGCAGGCAGCCTGCTGGATTTCCACGAATATCAAGATGCTGCCCAGGGACAAGCTGCCACCTGTGCCAACTCGGGCTGCTTTGAGAGTGCCCATGGTGCTCTGCAAACTGAGACCAGAAACGTGGGGTGCTGGGTTTTGTTTTCCAGGGCAGAAGCCTTTGTCAGTACCAAGTAGGCCCTTGTTCCTTAGGGACAGCCTGGCAGCAAGATTTCCACGAATATCAAGATGCTGCCCAGGGATATTCTGCCACCTGTGCCAACTCGGGCTGCTTTGAGTGTGCCCACGGAGTTCTTCAAACTGAGACCAGGAACGTGGGTTTGTGGGTTTTCTTTTCCCGGGCAGAAACATTTGCAGGACCAGGTAGGCCCTCGGCCCTTTGGGGGAGGCTGGCACGAGGATTTCCACGAAAATCAAGTTTCCGCCCAGGGACAAGCTGCCACCTGTGCCAACTCGCGCTGCTTTGAGACTGCCCATGGTGCTCTGCAAACTGAGACCAGGAAAGTGGTGTTCTGAGTTTTGTTTTCCCGGGCAGAAGCCTTTGTCAGTACCAGGTAGGCCGTTGGCCCTTGGGGGCCAGCTGCCTGCAGGATTTCCACGAATATCAAGATGCCGCCCAGGGACAAGCTGCCACCTGTGGCAACTCGGGCTGCTTTGAGAGTGCCCACAGAGCTCTTCAAACTGAGAGAAAGTATGTGGGGTTATGGGTTTTGTTTTCCAGGGCAGAAGCCTTTGTCAGTACCAAGTAGGCCCTCAGCCCTTAGAGGCAGTCTGCCTGCTGGATTTCCACGCATATCAAGATGCCACCAAGGGACAAGCTGCCACCTGTGCCAACTCGGGCTGCTTTGAGAGTGCCCATGGAGCTCTGCAAAGTTAGACCAGGAACTTGCCTTGGTGAGTTTTGTTTCCCTGGGCAGAAGCATTTGCAGTACCAGGTAGGCTCTCGTAATTCAGGGCCGGCTGCCTCCTGGATTTCCACGAATATCAAGATGCTGCCCAGGGACCAGCTTCCACTTGTGCCAACTCGCGCTGCTTTGAGGGTGCCCACGGAGCTCTGCAAACTGAGACCAGGAACGTAGGGTTGTGGGTTTTGTTTTCCCGGGCAGAAGCCTCTCTCAGTACCAGGTAGGCCCTTGTTCCTTAGGGGCAGGCTGGCAGCAAGATTTCCACGAATATCAAGATGCTGCCCAGGGACAAGCTGCCACCTGTGCCAACTCGGGCTGCTTTGAGAGTTCCCATGGAGCTCTGCAAACTGGGACCATTAACGTGAGGTGCTGAGTTTTGTTTGCCAGGGCAGAAACATTTGCAGTGCCAGGTAGGCCCTTGGTCTTTAAGGGCTGGCAGCCGGCAGGATTTCCACGAATATCAAGATGCTGCCCAGGGACAAGCTGCCACCTGTGCCAACTCGGGCTGCTTTGAGGGTGCCCACGGAACTCTGCAAACTGAGACCAGAAACGTGGGGTGCTGGGTTTTGTTTCCCCTGGCAGAAGCCTTTGTCAGTACCAGGTCGGCTCTTGGCCCTTGGGGGCCGGCTGCCTGCAGGATTTCCACGAATATCAAGATGCTGCCCAGGGACAAGCTGCCACCTGTGCCAACTCGGGCTGCTTTGAGAGTGCCCACGGAGCTCTGCAAACTGAGACCATGAACCTGTGTTGCTGAGTTTTGTTTCTCCGGGCAGAAGCATTTGAAGTTCCAGGTAGGCCCTCGGTCCTTCAAGGGCAGGCAGCCTGCTGGATTTCCACGAATATCAAGATGCTGCCCAGGGACAAGCTGCCACCTGTGCCAACTCGCGCTGCTTTGAGAGTGCCCATGGTGCTCTGCAAACTGAGACCAGGAACGTGGTGTTCTGAGTTTTGTTTTCCCGGGCAGAAGCCTTTGTCAGTACCAGGTAGGCCGTTGGCCCTTTGGGGCCAGCTGCCTGCAGGATTTCCACGAATATCAAGATGCCGCCCAGGGACAAGCTGCCACCTGTGCCAACTCGGGCTGCTTTGAGAGTGCCCACAGAGCTCTTCAAACTGAGAGAAAGTATGTGGGGTTATGGGTTTTGTTTTCCAGGGCAGAAGCCTTTGTCAGTACCAAGTAGGTCCTCAGCCCTTAGAGGCAGTCTGCCTGCTGGATTTCCACGCATATCAAGATGCTGCCCAGGGACAAGCTTCCATTTGTGCCAACTCGCGGTGCTTTGAGGGTGCCCACGGAGCTCTGCAAACTGAGACCAGGAACGTAGGGTTGTGGGTTTTGTTTTCCCGGGCAGAAGCCTTTGTCAGTACCAGGTAGGCCCTTGGTCCTTAGGGGCAGGCTGCCTGCAAGATTTCCACGAATATCAAGATGCTGCCCAGGGACAAGCTGCCACCTGTGCCAACTCGGGCTGCTTTGAGATTTCCCATGGAGCTCTGCAAACTGGGACCATTAACATGAGGTGGTGAGTTTTGTTTCTCTGGGCAGAAACATTTGCAGTGCCAGGTAGGCCCTTGGACTTTAAGGGCTGGCAGCCTGCAGGATTTCCACGAATATCAAGATGCTGCCCAGGGACAAGCTGCCACCTGTGCCAACTCGGGCTGCTTTGAGGGTGCCCACGGAGCTCTGCAAACTGAGACCAGGAACGTAGGGTTGTGGGTTTTGTTTTCCCGGGCAGAAGCCTCTCTCAGTACCAGGTAGGCCCTTGTTCCTTAGGGGCAGGCTGGCAGCAAGATTTCCACGAATATCAAGATGCTGCCCAGGGACAAGCTGCCACCTGTGCCAACTCGGGCTGCTTTGAGAGTTCCCATGGAGCTCTGCAAACTGGGACCATTAACGTGAGGTGCTGAGTTTTGTTTGCCAGGGCAGAAACATTTGCAGTGCCAGGTAGGCCCTTGGTCTTTAAGGGCTGGCAGCCGGCAGGATTTCCACGAATATCAAGATGCTGCCCAGGGACAAGCTGCCACCTGTGCCAACTCGGGCTGCTTTGAGGGTGCCCACGGAACTCTGCAAACTGAGACCAGAAACGTGGGGTGCTGGGTTTTGTTTCCCCTGGCAGAAGCCTTTGTCAGTACCAGGTCGGCCGTTGGCCCTTTGGGGCCAGCTGCCTGCAGGATTTCCACGAATATGAAGATGCCGCCCAGGGACAAGCTGCCACCTGTGCCAACTCGGGCTGCTTTGAGAGTGCCCACAGAGCTCTTCAAACTGAGAGAAAGTATGTGGGGTTATGGGTTTTGTTTTCCCGGGCAGAAGCCTTTGTCAGTACCAAGTAGGCCCTCAGCCCTTAGAGGCAGTCTGCCTGCTGGATTTCCACGCATATCAAGATGCCACCCAGGGACAAGCTGCCACCTGTGCCAACTCGGGCTGCTTTGAGAGTGCCCATGGAGCTCTGCAAAGTGAGACCAGGAACGTGGGGTGCTGAGTTTTGTTTCCCCGGGCAGAAGCATTTGCAGTACCAGGTAGGCTCTCGTAATTCAGGGCCGGCTGCCTGCAGGATTTCCACGAATATCAAGATGCTGCCCAGGGACAAGCTTCCATTTGTGCCAACTCGCGGTGCTTTGAGGGTGCCCACGGAGCTCTGCAAACTGAGACCAGGAACGTAGGGTTGTGGGTTTTGTTTTCCCGGGCAGAAGCCTTTGTCAGTACCAGGTAGGCCCTTGGTCCTTAGGGGCAGGCTGGCAGCAAGATTTCCACGAATATCAAGATGCTGCCCAGGGACAAGCTGCCACCTGTGCCAACTCGGGCTGCTTTGAGATTTCCCATGGAGCTCTGCAAACTGGGACCATTAACGTGAGGTGCTGAGTTTTGTTTCTCTGGGCAGAAACATTTGCAGTGCCAGGTAGGCCCTTGGACTTTAAGGGCTGGCAGCCTGCAGGATTTCCACGAATATCAAGATGCTGCCCAGGGACAAGCTGCCACCTGTGCCAACTCGGGCTGCTTTGAGGGTGCCCACGGAGCTCTGCAAACTGAGACCAGGAACGTAGGGTTGTGGGTTTTGTTTTCCCGGGCAGAAGCCTTTGTCAGTACCAGGTAGGCCCTTGTTCCTTAGGGGCAGGCTGGCAGCAAGATTTCCACGAATATCAAGATGCTGCCCAGGGACAAGCTGCCACCTGTGCCAACTCGGGCTGCTTTGAGTGTGCCCATGGAGCTCTGCAAACTGAGACCATGAACCTGGGTTGCTGAGTTTTGTTTCTCCGGGCAGAAGCATTTGAAGTGCCAGGTAGGCCCTTGGTCTTTAAGGGCAGGCAGCCTGCTGGATTTCCATGAATATCAAGATGCTGCCAAAGGACAAGCTGCCACCTGTGCCAACTCGCGCTGCTTTGAGAGTGCCCATGGTGCTCTGCAAACTGAGACCAGAAACGTGGGGTGGAGGGTTTTGTTTTCCAGAGCAGAAGCATTTGTCAGTACCAGGTAGGCCCTTGGCCCTTGGGGGCCGGCTGCCTGCAGGATTTCCACGAATATCAAGATGCCGCCCAGGGACAAACTGCAACTTGTGCAAACTCGCGGTGCTTTGAGGGTGCCCACGGAGCTCTGCAAACTGAGACCAGGAACGTAGGGTTGTGGGTTATGTTTTCCCGGGCAGAAGCCTCTCTCAGTACCAGGTAGGCCCTTGTTCCCTAGGGACAGCCTGGCAGCAAGATTTCCACGAATATCAAGATGCTGCCCAGGGACAAGCTGCCACCTGTGCCAACTCGGGCTGCTTTGAGAGTGCCCATGGAGCTCTGCAAACTGAGACCATGAACCTGGGTTGCTGAGCTTTGTTTCTCCGGGCAGAAGCATTTGAAGTGCCAGGTAGGCCCTCGGTCCTTAAGGGCAGGCAGCCTGCTGGATTTCCACGAATATCAAGATGCTGCCCAGGGACAAGCTGCCACCTGTGCCAACTCGCGCTGCTTTGAGAGTGCCCATGGTGCTCTGCAAACTGAGACCAGAAACGTGGGGTGCTGGGTTTTGTTTTCCAGGGCAGAAGCCTTTGTCAGTACCAAGTAGGCCCTTGTTCCTTAGGGACAGCCTGGCAGCAAGATTTCCACGAATATCAAGATGCTGCCCAGGGATATTTTGCCACCTGTGCCAACTCGGGCTGCTTTGAGTGTGCCCACGGAGTTCTTCAAACTGAGACCAGGAACGTGGGTTTGTGGGTTTTCTTTTCCCGGGCAGAAACATTTGCAGGACCAGGTAGGCCCTCGGCCCTTTGGGGGAGGCTGGCACGAGGATTTCCACGAAAATCAAGTTTCCGCCCAGGGACAAGCTGCCACCTGTGCCAACTCGGGCTGCTTTGAGAGTGCCCATGGTGCTCTGCAAACTGAGACCAGGAAAGTGGTGTTCTGAGTTTTGTTTTCCCGGGCAGAAGACTTTGTCAGTACCAGGTAGGCCGTTGGCCCTTGGGGGCCAGCTGCCTGCAGGATTTCCACGAATATCAAGATGCCACCCAGGGACAAGCTGCCACCTGTGGCAACTCGGGCTGCTTTGAGAGTGCCCACAGAGCTCTTCAAACTGAGAGAAAGTATGTGGGGTTATGGGTTTTGTTTTCCAGGGCAGAAGCCTTTGTCAGTACCAAGTAGGCCCTCAGCCCTTAGAGGCAGTCTGCCTGCTGGATTTCCACGCATATCAAGATGCCACTGGGGACAAGCTGCCACCTGTGCCAACTCGGGCTGCTTTGAGAGTGCCCATGGAGCTCTGCAAAGTGAGACCAGGAACTTGCCTTGGTGAGTTTTGTTTCCCTGGGCAGAAGCCTTTGTCAGTACCAGGTAGGCTCTCGTAATTCAGGGCCGGCTGCCTCCTGGATTTCCACGAATATCAAGATGCTGCCCAGGGACCAGCTTCCACTTGTGCCAACTCGCGCTGCTTTGAGGGTGCCCACGGAGCTCTGCAAACTGAGACCAGGAACGTAGGGTTGTGGGTTTTGTTTTCCCGGGCAGAAGCCTCTCTCAGTACCAGGTAGGCCCTTGTTCCTTAGGGGCAGGCTGGCAGCAAGATTTCCACGAATATCAAGATGCTGCCCAGGGACAAGCTGCCACCTGTGCCAACTCGGGCTGCTTTGAGAGTTCCCATGGAGCTCTGCAAACTGGGACCATTAACGTGAGGTGCTGAGTTTTGTTTGCCAGGGCAGAAACATTTGCAGTGCCAGGTAGGCCCTTGGTCTTTAAGGGCTGGCAGCCTGCAGGATTTCCACGAATATCAAGATGCTGCCCAGGGACAAGCTGCCACCTGTGCCAACTCGGGCTGCTTTGAGGGTGCCCACGGAGCTCTGCAAACTGAGACCAGAAACGTGGGGTGCTGGGTTTTGTTTCCCCTGGCAGAAGCCTTTGTCAGTACCAGGTCGGCCCTTGGCCCTTGGGGGCCGGCTGCCTGCAGGATTTCCACGAATATCAAGATGCTGCCCAGGGACAAGCTGCCACCTGTGCCAACTCGGGCTGCTTTGAGAGTGCCCACCGTGCTCTGCAAACTGAGATGTGGAACGTGGGGTTATGGCTTTTGTTTTCCCGGGCAGAAGCCTCTCTCAGTACCAGGAGGGCCCTTGTTCCTCAGGGGCAGGCTGCCCGCTGGATTTCCACGAATATCAAGATGCTGCCCAGGGACAAGCTGCCACTTGTGCAAACTCGCGCTGCTTTGAGAGTGCCCACGGAGCTCTGCAAACTGAGACCATGAACCTGTGTTGCTGAGTTTTGTTTCTCCGGGCAGAAGCATTTGAAGTTCCAGGTAGGCCCTCGGTCCTTAAGGGCAGGCAGCCTGCTGGATTTCCACGAATATCAAGATGCTGCCCAGGGACAAGCTGCCACCTGTGCCAACTCACGCTGCTTTGAGAGTGCCCATGGTGCTCTGCAAACTGAGACCAGGAACGTGGGTTGGTGAGTTCTGTTTTCCCGGGCAGAAGCCTTTGTCAGTACCAGGTAGGCCGTTGGCCCTTTGGGGCCAGCTGCCTGCAGGATTTCCACGAATATCAAGATGCCGCCCAGGGACAAGCTGCCACCTGTGCCAACTCGGGCTGCTTTGAGAGTGCCCACAGAGCTCTTCAAACTGAGAGAAAGTATGTGGGGTTATGGGTTTTGTTTTCCAGGGCAGAAGCCTTTGTCAGTACCAAGTAGGCCCTCAGCCCTTAGAGGCAGTCTGCCTGCTGGATTTCCACGAATATCAAGATGCCACTGGGGACAAGCTGCCACCTGTGCCAACTCGGGCTGCTTTGAGAGTGCCCATGGAGCTCTGCAAAGTGAGATGTGGAACGTGGGGTGCTGAGTTTTGTTTCCCCGGGCAGAAGCATTTAAAGTGCCAGGTAGGCCCTTGTTCCTTAAGGGCAGGCAGCCTGCTGGATTTCCACGAATATCAAGATGCTGCCCAGGGACAAGCTGCCACCTGTGCCAACTCGCGCTGCTTTGAGGGTGCCCACGGAGCTCTGCAAACTGAGACCAGGTACGTAGGGTTGTGAGTTTTGTTTTCCCGGGCATAAGCCTTTGTCAGTACCAGGTAGGCCCTTGTTCCTTAGGGGCCAGCAGCCTGCAGGAATTCCACGAATATCAAGATGCCGCCCAGGGACAAGCTGCCACCTGTGCCAACTCGGGCTGCTTTGAGAGTGCCCACAGAGCTCTTCAAACTGAGAGAAAGTATGTGGGGTTATGGGTTTTGTTTTCCAGGGCAGAAGCCTTTGTCAGTACCAAGTAGGCCCTTGTTCCTTAGGGACAGCCTGGCAGCAAGATTTCCACGAATATCAAGATGCTGCCCAGGGATATTCTGCCACCTGTGCCAACTCGGGCTGCTTTGAGTGTGCCCACGGAGTTCTTCAAACTGAGACCAGGAACGTGGGTTTGTGGGTTTTCTTTTCCCGGGCAGAAACATTTACAGGACCAGGTAGGCCCTCGGCCCTTTGGGGGAGGCTGGCACGAGGATTTCCACGAAAATCAAGTTTCCGCCCAGGGACAAGCTGCCACCTGTGCCAACTCGGGCTGCTTTGAGAGTGCCCATGGTGCTCTGCAAACTGAGACCAGAAACGTGGTGTTCTGAGTTTTGTTTTCCCGGGCAGAAGCCTTTGTCAGTACCAGGTAGGCCGTTGGCCCTTGGGGGCCAGCTGCCTGCAGGATTTCCACGAATATCAAGATGCCGCCCAGGGAAGGGCTGCCACCTGTGGCAAATCAGGCTGCTTTTAGGGTGCCCACAGAGCTCTTCAAACTGAGAGAAAGTATGTGGGGTTATGGGTTTTGTTTTCCAGGGCAGAAGCCTTTGTCAGTACCAAGTAGGCCCTCAGCCCTTAGAGGCAGTCTGCCTGCTGGATTTCCACGCATATCAAGATGCCACTGGGGACAAGCTGCCACCTGTGCCAACTCGGGCTGCTTTGAGAGTGCCCATGGAGCTCGGCAAAGTGAGACCAGGAACTTGCCTTGGTGAGTTTTGTTTCCCTGGGCAGAAGCATTTGCAGTACCAGGTAGGCTCTCGTAATTCAGGGCCGGCTGCCTCCTGGATTTCCACGAATATCAAGATGCTGCCCAGGGACCAGCTTCCACTTGTGCCAACTCGCGCTGCTTTGAGGGTGCCCACGGAGCTCTGCAAACTGAGACCAGGAACGTAGGGTTGTGGGTTTTGTTTTCCCGGGCAGAAGCCTCTCTCAGTACCAGGTAGGCCCTTGTTCCTTAGGGGCAGGCTGGCAGCAAGATTTCCACGAATATCAAGATGCTGCCCAGGGACAAGCTGCCACCTGTGCCAACTCGGGCTGCTTTGAGAGTTCCCATGGAGCTCTGCAAACTGGGACCATTAACGTGAGGTGCTGAGTTTTGTTTGCCAGGGCAGAAACATTTGCAGTGCCAGGTAGGCCCTTGGTCTTTAAGGGCTGGCAGCCTGCAGGATTTCCACGCATATCAAGATGCCACTGGGGACAAGCTGCCACCTGTGCCAACTCGGGCTGCTTTGAGAGTGCCCATGGAGCTCTGCAAAGTGAGACCAGGAACTTGCCTTAGTGAGTTTTGTTTCCCTGGGCAGAAGCATTTGCAGTACCAGGTAGGCTCTCGTAATTCAGGGCCGGCTGCCTCCTGGATTTCCACGAATATCAAGATGCTGCCCAGGGACCAGCTTCCACTTGTGCCAACTCGCGCTGCTTTGAGGGTGCCCACGGAGCTCTGCAAACTGAGACCAGGAACGTAGGGTTGTGGGTTTTGTTTTCCCGGGCAGAAGCCTCTCTCTGTACCAGGTAGGCCCTTGGTCCTTAGGGGCAGGCTGGCAGCAAGATTTCCACGAATATCAAGATGCTGCCCAGGGACAAGCTGCCACCTGTGCCAACTCGGGCTGCTTTGAGAGTTCCCATGGAGCTCTGCAAACTGGGATCATTAACGTGAGGTGCTGAGTTTTGTTTGCCAGGGCAGAAACATTTGCAGTGCCAGGGAGGCCCTTGGTCTTTAAGGGCTGGCAGCCGGCAGGATTTCCACGAATATCAAGATGCTGCCCAGGGACAAGCTGCCACCTGTGCCAACTCGGGCTGCTTTGAGGGTGCCCACGGAACTCTGCAAACTGAGACCAGGAACGTGGGGTGCTGGGTTTTGTTTCCCCTGGCAGAAGCCTTTGTCAGTACCAGGTCGGCCCTTGGCCCTTGGGGGCCGGCTGCCTGCAGGATTTCCACGAATATCAAGATGCTGCCCAGGGACAAGCTGCCACCTGTGCCAACTCGGGCTGCTTTGAGAGTGCCCACGGTGCTCTGCAAACTGAGATGTGGAACGTGGGGTTATGGCTTTTGTTTTCCCGGGCAGAAGCCTTTGTCAGTACCAGGAGGGCCCTTGTTCCTCAGGGGCAGGCTGCCCGCTGGATTTCCACGAATATCAAGATGCTGCCCAGGGACAAGCTGCCACTTGTGCCAACTCGCGCTGCTTTGAGAGTGCCCACGGAGCTCTGCAAACTGAGACCATGAACCTGTGTTGCTGAGTTTTGTTTCTCCGGGCAGAAGCATTTGAAGTTCCAGGTAGGCCCTCGGTCCTTAAGGGCAGGCAGCCTGCTGGATTTCCACGAATATCAAGATGCTGCCCAGGGACAAGCTGCCACCTGTGCCAACTCGGGCTGCTTTGAGAGTGCCCACAGAGCTCTGCAAACTGAGACCAGGAACGTGGGGTGGTGGGTTTTATTTTCCGGGGCAGAAGCCTTTGTCAGTACAAGGAGGGCCCTTGTTCCTCAGGGGCAGGCTGTCGGCTGAATTTCCACGAATATCAAGATGCTGCCCAGGGACAAACTGCAACTTGTGCAAACTCGCGGTGCTTTGAGGGTGCCCACGGAGCTCTGCAAACTGAGACCAGGAACGTAGGGTTGTGGGTTATGTTTTCCCGGGCAGAAGCCTCTCTCAGTACCAGGTAGGCCCTTGTTCCCTAGGGACAGCCTGGCAGCAAGATTTCCACGAATATCAAGATGCTGCCCAGGGACAAGCTGCCACCTGTGCCAACTCGGGCTGCTTTGAGAGTGCCCATGGAGCTCTGCAAACTGAGACCATGAACCTGGGTTGCTGAGCTTTGTTTCTCCGGGCAGAAGCATTTGAAGTGCCAGGTAGGCCCTCGGTCCTTAAGGGCAGGCAGCCTGCTGGATTTCCACGAATATCAAAATGCCGCCCAGGGACAAGCTGCCACCTGTGCCAACTCGGGCTGCTTTGAGGGTGCCCACGGAACTCTGCAAACTGAGACCAGAAACGTGAGGTGGTGAGGTTTGTTTTCCTGGGCAGAAGTATTTGACAGTACTAGGTAGGCCCACGGTCTTTCAGGGCCGTCTGCCTGCTGAATTTCCACGAATATCAAGATGCTGCTCACGGAGGAGCTGCCACCTGTGCCAACTCGGGCTGCTTTGAGAGTGCCCATGGAGCTCTGCAAACTGAGACCAGGAACGTAGGGTTTGTGGGTTTTGTTTCCCTGGGCAGAAGCCTTTGTCAGTACCAGGAGGGCCCTTGTTCCTCAGGGGCAGGCTGCCGGCTGAATTTCCACGAATATCAAGATGCTGCCCAGGGACAAGCTGCAACTTGTGCCAACTCGCGCTGCTTTGAGGGTTCCCACGGAGCTCTGCAAACTGAGACCAGGAACGTAGGACTGTGGGTTTTGTTTTCCCGGGCAGAAGCCTCTCTCAGTACCAGGTAGGCCCTTGTTCCTTAGGGGCAGGCTGGCAGCAAGATTTCCACGAATATCAAGATGCTGCCCAGGGACAAGCTGCCACTTGTGCCAACTCGCGCTGCTTTGAGAGTGCCCATGGAGCTCTGCAAACTGAGACCATGAACCTGGGGTGCTGAGTTTTTTTTCTCCGGGCAGAAGCATTTGCAGTGCCAGGTAGGCCCTCGGTCCTTAAGGGCAGGCAGCCTGCTGGATTTCCACGAATATCAAGATGCTGCCCAGGGACAAGCTCCCACCTGTGCCAACTCACGCTGCTTTGAGAGTGCCCATGGTGCTCTGCAAACTGAGACCAGAAACGTAGGGTGCTGGGTTTTGTTTTCCAGGGCAGAAGCCTTTGTCAGTAACAGGTAGGCCCTTGTTCCTTAGGGACAGCCTGGCAGAAAGATTTCCCCGAATATCAAGATGCTGCCCAGGGATATTCTGCCACCTGTGGCAACTCGGCCTGCTTTGAGAGTGCCCACGGAGTTCTTCAAACTGTGACCAGGAACGTGGGTTTGTGGGTTTTGTTTTCACGGGCAGAAACATTTGCAGTACCAGGTAGGCCCTCGGCTCTTTGGGGGAGGCTGGGACCAGGATTTCCACGAAAATCAAGTTTCCGCCCAGGGACAAGCTGCCACCTGTGCCAACTCGCGCTGCTTTGAGAGTGCCCATGTTGCTCTGCAAACTGAGACCTGAAACGTGGGGTGCTGGGTTTTGTTTTCCCGGGCAGAATCTTTTGTCAGTACCAAGTAGGCCCTTGTTCCTTAGGGACAGCCTGGCAGCAAGATTTCCCCGAATATCAAGATCCTGCCCAGGGATATTCTGCCACCTGTGCCAACTCGGGCTGCTTTGAGAGTGCCCACGGAGTTCTTCAAACTGGGACCAGGAACGTGGGTTTGTGGGTTTTGTTTTCCCGGGCAGAAACATTTGCTAGACCAGGTAGGCCCTCGGCTCTTTGGGGGAGGCTGTCACCAGGATTTCCACGAATATCAAGTTTCCGCCCAGGGACAAGCTGCCACCTGTGCCAACTCGCGCTGCTTTGAGAGTGCCCACGGAGCTCTGCAAACTGTGACCAGGACCGTGGGGTGCTGAGTTTTGTTTTCCAGGGCAGAAGTATTTGTCAGTACAAGGTAGGCCCACGGTCTTTCCGGGCCGTCAGCCTGCTGGATTTCCACGAATATCAAGATGCTGCCCACGGAGCAGGTGCCACCTGTGCCAACTCGCGCTGCTTTGAGAGTGCCCATGGTGCTCTGCAAACTGAGACCAGAAACGTGGGGTGCTGGGTTTTGTTTTCCAGGGCAGAAGCCTTTGTCAGTACCAGGTCAGGCCTTGGCCCTTGGGGGCCGGCTGCCGGCTGAATTTCCACGAATATCAAGATGCCGCCCAGGGACAAGCTGCCACCTGTGCCAACTCGGGCTGCTTTGAGAGTGCCCATGGAGCTCTGCAAACTGAGATGTGGAACGTGGGGTGGTGGGTTTTGTTTCCCCGGGCAGAAGCCTTTGTCAGTACCAGGAGGGTCCTTGTTCCTCAGGGGCAGGCTGCCTGCTGGATTTCCACGAATATCAAGATGCTGCCCAGGGATAAGCTGCCACCTGTGGCAACTCGCGCTGCTTTGAGGGTGCCCATGGAGCTCTGCAAACTGAGACCAGGAACGTGGGGTGCTGGGTTTGGTTTCCCCGGGCAGAAGCCTTTGTCATTACCAGGTTGGCCCTTGGCCCTTGGGGGCCGGCTGCCTGCAGGATTTCCACGCATATCAAGATGCCGCCCAGGGACAAGCTGCCACCTGTGCCAACTTGGGCTGCTTTGAGAGTGCCCATGGAGCTCTGCAAACTGAGACCAGGAACTTGCCTTGGTGAGTTTTGTTTCTCCGGGCAGAAGCATTTGCAGTACCAGGTAGGCTCTCGTAATTCAGGGCCGGCTGCCTGCTGGATTTCCACGCATATCAAGATGCTGCCCAGGGACAAGCTGCCACTCCTGCCAACTCGCGCTGCTTTGAGGGTGCCCACGGAGCTCTGCAAACTGAGACCAGGAACGTAGGGTTGTGGGTTTTGTTTTCCCGGGCAGAAGCCTCTCTCAGTACCAGGTAGGCCCTTGTTCCTTAGGGGCAGGCTGGCAGCAAGATTTCCACGAATATCAAGATGCTGCCCAGGGACAAGCTGCCACCTGTGACAACTCGGGCTGCTTTGAGAGTTCCCATGGAGCTCTGCAAACTGGGACCATTAACGTGAGGTGCTGAGTTTTGTTTCCCCGGTCAGAAGCCTTTGTCAGTCCCAGGTAGGCCCTCGGTCCTTAAGGGCAGGCAGCCTGCTGGAATTCCACGAATATCAAGATGCTGCCCAGGGACAAGCTGCCACCTGTGCTAACTCGGGCTGCTTTGAGAGTGCCCATGGTGCTCTGCAAACTGAGACCAGAAACGTGGGGTGCTGGGTTGTGTTTCCCCGGGCAGAAGCCTTTGTCAGTACCAGGTCAGGCCTTGGCCCTTGGGGGCCAGCTGCCTGCAGGATTTCCACGAATATCAAGATGCTGCCCAGGGACAAGCTGCCACTTGTGCCAACACGGGCTGCTTAGAGAGTGCCCACGGAGCTCTTCAAACTGAGAGAAAGTATGTGGGGTTATGGGTTTTGTTTTCCCGGGCAGAAGCCTTTGTCAGTACCAAGTAGGCCCTCAGCCCTTAGAGGCAGTCTGCCTGCTGGATTTCCACGCATATCAAGATGCCACCGAGGGACAAGCTGCCACCTGTGCCAACTCGGGCTGCTTTGAGAGTGCCCATGGAGCTCTGCAAAGTTAGACCAGGAACTTGCCTTGGTGAGTTTTGTTTCCCCGGGCAGAAGCATTTGCAGTACCAGGCAGGCCCTCGGAACTTCAGGGCCGGCTGCCTCCTGGATTTCCACGAATATCAAGATGCTGCCCAGGGACAAGCTGACACCTGTGCCAACTCGCGCTGCTTTGAGGGTGCCCACGGAGCTCTGCAAACTGAGACCAGGAACGTGGGGTGCTGGGTTTTGTTTCCCCGGGGAGAAGCCTTTGTCAGTACCAGGA
This sequence comes from Motacilla alba alba, assembly GCF_015832195.1. Lineage (NCBI taxonomy): Eukaryota > Metazoa > Chordata > Aves > Passeriformes > Motacillidae > Motacilla > Motacilla alba. Next base: position 22,253 of record NW_024037722.1, read on the forward strand.
GGGCCCTTGTTCCTTAGGGGCAGGCTGCCGGCTAAATTTCCACGAATATCAAGATGCTGCCCAGGGACAAGCTGCCACTTGGGCCAACTCGCGCTGCTTTGAGGGTGCCCACGGAGCTCTGCAAACTGAGATGTGGAACGTGGGGTGGTGGGTTTTGTTTTCCCGGGCAGAAGCCTCTCTCAGTACCAGGTAGGCCCATGTTCCTTAGGGGCAGGCTGGCAGCAAGATTTCCACGAATATCAAGATGCTGCCCAGGGACAAGCTGCCACCTGTGCCAACTCACGCTGCTTTGAGAGTGCCCATGGAGCTCTGCAAACTGAGACCATGAACCTGTGGTGCTGAGTTTTGTTTCTCCGGGAAGAAGCATTTGCAGTGCCAGGTAGGCCCTCGGTCCTTAAGGGCAGGCAGCCTGCTGGATTTCCACGAATATCAAGATGCTTCCCACGGAGGAGCTGCCACATGTGCCAACTCGCGCTGCTTTGAGAGTGCCCATGGTGCTCTGCAAACTGAGACCAGAAACGTGGGGTGCTGGGTTTTGTTTTCCAGGGCAGAAGCCTTTGTCAGTACCAGAAGGGCCCTTGTTCCTTAGGGGCAGGCTGCCGGCTGACTTTCCACGAATATCAAGATGCCGCCCAGGGACAAGCTGCCACTTGGGCCAACTCGCGCTGCTTTGAGGGTGCCCACGGAGCTCTGCAAACTGAGATGTGGAACGTGGGGTGGATGGTTTTGTTTTCCCGGGCAGAAGCCTCTCTCAGTACCAGGTAGGCCCTCGGCCCTTTGGGGGAGGCTGGCACCAGGATTTCCACGAATATCAAGTTTCCGCCCAGGGACAAGCTGCCACCTATGCCAACTCGCGCTGCTTTGAGAGTGCCCACGGAGCTCTGCAAACTGAGACCAGGAACGTGAGGTGGTGAGGTTTGTTTTCCCGGGCAGAAGTATTTGTCAGTACTAGGTAGGCCCACGGTCTTTCCGGGCCGTCTGCCTGCTGAATTTCCACGAATATCAGGATGCTGCCCACGGAGGAGCTGCCACCTGTGCCAACTCGGGCTGCTTTGAGAGTGCCCACGGAGCTCTGCAAACTGAGATGTGGAACTTGGGGTTTGTGGGTTTTGTTTCCCTGGGCAGAAGCCTTTGTCAGTACCAGGAGGGCCCTTGTTCCTCAGGGGCAGGCTGCCGGCTGAATTTCCACGAATATCAAGATGCTGCCCAGGGACAAGCTGCAACTTGTGCCAACTCGGGCTGCTTTGGGGGTGCCCACGGAGCTCTGCAAACTGAGACCAGGACGTAGGATTGTGGGTTTTGTTTTCCCGGGCAGAAGCCTGTCTCAGTACCAGGTAGGCCCTTGTTCCTTAGGGGCAGGCTGGCAGCAAGCTTTCCACGAATATCAAGATGCTGCCCAGGGACAAGCTGCCACCTGTGACAACTTGGGCTGCTTTGAGAGTGCCCATGGAGCTCTGTAAACTGAGACCATGAACCTGGGGTGCTGAGTTTTGTTTCTCCGGGCAGAAGCATTTGCAGTGCGAGGTAGGCCCTCGGTCCTTAAGGGCAGGCAGCCTGCTGGATTTCCACGAATATCAAGATGCTGCCCAGGGACAAGCTGCCACCTGTGCCAACTCGCGCTGCTTTGAGAGTGCCCATGGTGCTCTGCAAACTGAGACCTGAAACGTGGGGTGCTGGGTTTTGTTTTCCCGGGCAGAAGCCTTTGTCAGTACCAAGTAGGCCCTTGTTCCTTAGGGACAGCCTGGCAGCAAGATTTCCCCGAATATCAAGATCCTGCCCAGGGATATTCTGCCACCTGTGCCAACTCGGGCTGCTTTGAGAGTGCCCACGGAGTTCTTCAAACTGGGACCAGGAACGTGGGTTTATGGGTTTTGTTTTCCCGGGCAGAAACATTTGCAGGACCAGGTAGGCCCTCGGCTCTTTGGGGGAGGCTGTCACCAGGATTTCCACGAATATCATGTTTCCGCCCAGGGACAAGCTGCCACCTTTGCCAACTCGCGCTGCTTTGAGAGTGCCCACGGAGCTCTGCAAACTGTGACCAGGACCGTGGGGTGCTGAGTTTTGTTTTCCAGGGCAGAAGTATTTGTCAGTACTAGGTAGGCCCACGGTCTTTCCGGGCCGTCAGCCTGCTGAATTTCCACGAATATCAAGATGCTGCCCACGGAGCAGGTGCCACCTGTGCCAACTCGCACTGCTTTGAGAGTGCCCATGGTGCTCTGCAAACTGAGACCAGAAACGTGGGGTGCTGAGTTTTGTTTTCCAGGGCAGAAGTATTTGTCAGTACTAGGTAGGCCCACGGTCTTTCCGGGCCGTCAGCCTGCTGAATTTCCACGAATATCAAGATGCCGACCAGGGACAAGCTGCCACTTGTGCCAACTCGCGCTGCTTTGAGAGAGCCCATGGAGCTCTGCAAACTGAGACCAGGAACGTGGGGTGCTGAGTTTTGTTTTCCCGGTCAGAAGCCTTTGTCAGTACCAGGTGGGCCCTTGTTCCACAGGGGCAGGCTGCCGGCTGGATTTCCACGAATATCAAGATGCTGCCCAGGGACAAGCTGCCACCTGTGCCAACTCGGGCTGCTTTGAGAGTTCCCATGGAGCTCTGCAAACTGGGACCATTAACGTGAGGTGCTGAGTTTTGTTTCTCTGGGCAGAAACATTTGCAGTGCCAGGTAGGCCCTTGGTCTTTAAGGGCAGGCAGCCTGCTGGATTTCCATGAATATCAAGATTCTGCCAAAGGACAAGCTGCCACCTGTGCCAACTCGCGCTGCTTTGAGAGTGCCCATGGTGCTCTGCAAACTGAGACCAGAAACGTGGGGTGCTGGGTTTTGTTTTCCAGAGCAGAAGCCTTTGTCAGTACCAGGTAGGCCCTTGGCCCTTGGGGGCCGGCTGCCTGCAGGATTTCCACGAATATCAAGATGCCGCCCAGGGACAAGCTGCCACCTGTGCCAACTCGGGCTGCTTTGAGGGTGCCCACGGAGCTCTGCAAACTGAGACCAGGAACGTGGGGTTATGGGTTTTGTTTTCCCGGGCAGAAGCCTTTGTCAGTACCAGGAGGGCCCTTGTTCCTCAGGGGCAGGCTGCCGGCTAAATTTCCACGAATATCAAGATGCTGCCCAGGGACAAGCTGCCACTTGTGCCAACTCGCGCTGCTTTGGGGGTGCCCACGGAGCTCTGCAAACTGAGACCAGGAACGTAGGGTTGTGGGTTTTGTTTTCCCGGGCAGAAGCCTTTGTCAGTGCCAGGTAGGCCCTTGTTCCTTAGGGGCAGGCTGGCAGGAAGATTTCCACGAATATCAAGATGCTGCCCAGGGACAAGCTGCCACCTGTGCCAACTCGGGCTGCTTTGAGAGTGCCCATGGAACTCTGCAAACTGGGACCATTAACGTGAGGTGCTGAGATTTGTTTCTCTGGGCAGAAACATTTGCAGTGCCAGGTAGGCCCTTGGTCTTTGAGGGCAGGCAGCCTGCTGGATTTCCATGAATATCAAGATGCTGCCAAAGGACAAGCTGCCACTTGTGCCAACTCGCGCTGCTTTGAGAGTGCCCATGGTGCTCTGCAAACTGAGACCAGAAACGTGGGGTGCTGGGTTTTGTTTTCCAGAGCAGAAGCCTTTGTCAGTACCAGGTAGGCCCTTGGCCCTTGGGGGCCGGCTGCCTGCAGGATTTCCACGAATATCAAGATGCCGCCCAGGGACAAACTGCCACCTGTGCCAACTCGGGCTGCTTTGAGAGTGCCCATGGTGCTCTGCAAACTGAGACCAGAAACGTGGGGTGGTGGGTTTTGTTTCCCTGGGCAGAAGCCTTTGTCAGTACCAGGAGGGCCCTTGTTCCTCAGGGGCAGGCTGCCGGCTCAATTTCCACGAATATCAAGATGCTGCCCAGGGACAAACTGCAACTTGTGCAAACTCGCAGTGCATTCAGTGTGCCCACGGAGCTCTGCAAACTGAGACCAGGAACGTAGGACTGTGGGTTTTGTTTTCCCGGACAGAAGCCTCTCTCAGTACCAGGTAGGCCCACCACAATTAGGGGCAGGCTGGCAGGAAGATTTCCACGAATATCAAGATGCTGCCCAGGGACAAGCTGCCACCTGTGACAACTCGCGCTGCTTTGAGAGTGCCCACGGAGCTCTGCAAACTGTGGCCAGGACGGTGGGGTGCTGAGTTTTTTTTTCCCGGGCAGAAGCCTTTGTCAGTACTAGGTAGGCCCATGGTCGTTCAGGGCCGTCAGCCTGCTGAATTTCAATGAATATCAAGATGCTGCCCACGGAGGAGCTGCCACCTGTGCCAACTCGGGCTGCTTTGAGAGTGCCCATGGCGCTCTGCAAACTGAGACCAGGAACGTGGGGTGGTGAGTTTTGTTTTCCCGGTCAGAAGCCTTTGTGAGTACCAGGTGGGCCCTTGTTCCATAGGGGCAGGCTGCCGGCTGGATTTCCACGAATATCAAGATGCCGCCCAGGGACAAGCTGCCACCTGTGCCAACTCGGGCTGCTTTGAGAGTGCCCATGGAGCTCTGCAAACTGAGACCAGGAACGTGGGGTCGTGGGTTTTGTTTTCCCGGGCAGAAGCCTTTGTCAGTACCAAGAAGCCCCTCAGCCCTTAGAGGCAGTCTGCCTGCTGGATTTCCCCGAATATCAAGATGCCGCCCAGGGACAAGCTGCCACCTGTGCCAACTCGGGCTGCTTTGAGAGTGCCCATGGAGCTCTGCAAAGTGAGACCAGGAACTTGCCTTGGTGAGTTTTGTTTCCCTGGGCAGAAGCCTTTGTCAGTACCAGGTAGGCTCTCGTAATTCAGGGCCGGCTGCCTCCTGGATTTCCACGAATATCAAGATGCTGCCCAGGGACCAGCTTCCACTTGTGCCAACTCGCGCTGCTTTGAGAGTGCCCACGGAGCTCTGCAAACTGAGACCAGGAACGTAGGGTTGTGGGTTTTGTTTTCCCGGGCAGAAGCCTCTCTCAGTACCAGGTAGGCCCTTGTTCCTTAGGGGCAGGCTGGCAGCAAGATTTCCACGAATATCAAGATGCTGCCCAGGGACAAGCTGCCACCTGTGCCAACTCGGGCTGCTTTGAGAGTTCCCATGGAGCTCTGCAAACTGGGACCATAAACGTGAAGTGCTGAGTTTTGTTTGCCAGGGCAGAAACATTTGCAGTGCCAGGTAGGCCCTTGGTCTTTAAGGGCTGGCAGCCTGCTGGATTTCCACGAATATCAAGATGCTGCCCAGGGATAAGCTGCCACCTGTGGCAACTCGGGCTGCTTTGAGGGTGCCCATGGAGCTCTGCAAACTGAGACCAGGAAAGTGGTGTTCTGAGTTTTGTTTCCCCTGGCAGAAGACTTTGTCAGTACCAGGTAGGCCCTCAGCCCTTTGGGGCCGGCAGCCTGCTGGATTTCCACGAATATCAAGATGCCGACCAGGGACAAGCTGCCACTTGTGCCAACTCGCGCTGCTTTGAGAGAGCCCATGGAGCTCTGCAAACTGAGACCAGGAACGTGGGGTGCTGAGTTTTGTTTTCCCGGTCAGAAGCCTTTGTCAGTACCAGGTGGGCCCTTGTTCCACAGGGGCAGGCTGCCGGCTGGATTTCCACGAATATCAAGATGCTGCCCAGGGACAAGCTGCCACCTGTGCCAACTCGGGCTGCTTTGAGAGTTCCCATGGAGCTCTGCAAACTGGGACCATTAACGTGAGGTGCTGAGTTTTGTTTCTCTGGGCAGAAACATTTGCAGTGCCAGGTAGGCCCTTGGTCTTTAAGGGCAGGCAGCCTGCTGGATTTCCATGAATATCAAGATTCTGCCAAAGGACAAGCTGCCACCTGTGCCAACTCGCGCTGCTTTGAGAGTGCCCATGGTGCTCTGCAAACTGAGACCAGAAACGTGGGGTGCTGGGTTTTGTTTTCCAGAGCAGAAGCCTTTGTCAGTACCAGGTAGGCCCTTGGCCCTTGGGGGCCAGCTGCCTGCAGGATTTCCACGAATATCAAGATGCCGCCCAGGGACAAGCTGCCACCTGTGCCAACTCGGGCTGCTTTGAGGGTGCCCACGGAGCTCTGCAAACTGAGACCAGGAACGTGGGGTTATGGGTTTTGTTTTCCCGGGCAGAAGCCTTTGTCAGTACCAGGAGGGCCCTTGTTCCTCAGGGGCAGGCTGCCGGCTAAATTTCCACGAATATCAAGATGCTGCCCAGGGACAAGCTGCCACTTGTGCCAACTCGCGCTGCTTTGGGGGTGCCCACGGAGCTCTGCAAACTGAGACCAGGAACGTAGGGTTGTGGGTTTTGTTTTCCCGGGCAGAAGCCTTTGTCAGTGCCAGGTAGGCCCTTGTTCCTTAGGGGCAGGCTGGCAGGAAGATTTCCACGAATATCAAGATGCTGCCCAGGGACAAGCTGCCACCTGTGCCAACTCGGGCTGCTTTGAGAGTGCCCATGGAACTCTGCAAACTGGGACCATTAACGTGAGGTGCTGAGATTTGTTTCTCTGGGCAGAAACATTTGCAGTGCCAGGTAGGCCCTTGGTCTTTGAGGGCAGGCAGCCTGCTGGATTTCCATGAATATCAAGATGCTGCCAAAGGACAAGCTGCCACTTGTGCCAACTCGCGCTGCTTTGAGAGTGCCCATGGTGCTCTGCAAACTGAGACCAGAAACGTGGGGTGCTGGGTTTTGTTTTCCAGAGCAGAAGCCTTTGTCAGTACCAGGTAGGCCCTTGGCCCTTGGGGGCCGGCTGCCTGCAGGATTTCCACGAATATCAAGATGCCGCCCAGGGACAAACTGCCACCTGTGCCAACTCGGGCTGCTTTGAGAGTGCCCATGGTGCTCTGCAAACTGAGACCAGAAACGTGGGGTGGTGGGTTTTGTTTCCCTGGGCAGAAGCCTTTGTCAGTACCAGGAGGGCCCTTGTTCCTCAGGGGCAGGCTGCCGGCTCAATTTCCACGAATATCAAGATGCTGCCCAGGGACAAACTGCAACTTGTGCAAACTCGCAGTGCATTCAGTGTGCCCACGGAGCTCTGCAAACTGAGACCAGGAACGTAGGACTGTGGGTTTTGTTTTCCCGGACAGAAGCCTCTCTCAGTACCAGGTAGGCCCACCACAATTAGGGGCAGGCTGGCAGGAAGATTTCCACGAATATCAAGATGCTGCCCAGGGACAAGCTGCCACCTGTGCCAACTCGCGCTGCTTTGAGAGTGCCCACGGAGCTCTGCAAACTGTGGCCAGGACGGTGGGGTGCTGAGTTTTTTTTTCCCGGGCAGAAGCCTTTGTCAGTACTAGGTAGGCCCATGGTCGTTCAGGGCCGTCAGCCTGCTGAATTTCAATGAATATCAAGATGCTGCCCACGGAGGAGCTGCCACCTGTGCCAACTCGGGCTGCTTTGAGAGTGCCCATGGCGCTCTGCAAACTGAGACCAGGAACGTGGGGTGGTGAGTTTTGTTTTCCCGGTCAGAAGCCTTTGTGAGTACCAGGTGGGCCCTTGTTCCATAGGGGCAGGCTGCCGGCTGGATTTCCACGAATATCAAGATGCCGCCCAGGGACAAGCTGCCACCTGTGCCAACTCGGGCTGCTTTGAGAGTGCCCATGGAGCTCTGCAAACTGAGACCAGGAACGTGGGGTCGTGGGTTTTGTTTTCCCGGGCAGAAGCCTTTGTCAGTACCAAGAAGCCCCTCAGCCCTTAGAGGCAGTCTGCCTGCTGGATTTCCCCGAATATCAAGATGCCGCCCAGGGACAAGCTGCCACCTGTGCCAACTCGGGCTGCTTTGAGAGTGCCCATGGAGCTCTGCAAAGTGAGACCAGGAACTTGCCTTGGTGAGTTTTGTTTCCCTGGGCAGAAGCCTTTGTCAGTACCAGGTAGGCTCTCGTAATTCAGGGCCGGCTGCCTCCTGGATTTCCACGAATATCAAGATGCTGCCCAGGGACCAGCTTCCACTTGTGCCAACTCGCACTGCTTTGAGAGTGCCCACGGAGCTCTGCAAACTGAGACCAGGAACGTAGGGTTGTGGGTTTTGTTTTCCCGGGCAGAAGCCTCTCTCAGTACCAGGTAGGCCCTTGTTCCTTAGGGGCAGGCTGGCAGCAAGATTTCCACGAATATCAAGATGCTGCCCAGGGACAAGCTGCCACCTGTGCCAACTCGGGCTGCTTTGAGAGTTCCCATGGAGCTCTGCAAACTGGGACCATAAACGTGAAGTGCTGAGTTTTGTTTGCCAGGGCAGAAACATTTGCAGTGCCAGGTAGGCCCTTGGTCTTTAAGGGCTGGCAGCCTGCTGGATTACCATGAATATCAAGATGCTGCCCAGGGACAAGCTGCCACCTGTGCCAACTCGGGCTGCTTTGAGTGTGCCCACGTAGCTCTGCAAACTGAGATGTGGAACGTGGGGTTATGGGTTTTGTTTTCCCGGGCAGAAGCCTTTGTCAGTACCAGGTAGGCCCTTGTTCCTCAGGGGCAGGCTGCCCGCTGGATTTCCACGAATATCAAGATGCTGCCCAGGGACAAGCTGCCACTTGTGCCAACTCGCGCTGCTTTGAGGGTGCCCACGGAGCTCTGCAAACTGAGACCAGGAACGTAGGGTTGTGGGTTTTGTTTTCCCGGGCAGAAGCCTCTCTCAGTACCAGGTAGGCCCTTGTTCCTTAGGGGCAGGCTGGCAGCAAGATTTCCACGAATATCAAGATGCTGCCCAGGGACAAGCTGCCACCTGTGCCAACTCAGGCTGCTTTGAGAGTGCCCATGGAGCTCTGCAAACTGAGACCAGGAACCTGGGTTGCTGAGTTTTGTTTCTCCGGGCAGAAGCATTTGAAGTGCCAGGTAGGCCCTCGGTCCTTAAGGGCAGGCAGCCTGCTGGATTTCCACGAATATCAAGATGCTGCCCAGGGACAAGCTGCCACCTGTGCCAACTCGGGCTGCTTTGAGAGTGCCCATGGTGCTCTGCAAACTGAGACCAGAAACGTGGGGTGCTGGGTTTTGTTTTCCCGGGCAGAAGACTTTGTCAGTACCAGGTCGGCCCTTGACCCTTGTGGGCCAGCTGCCTGCAGGATTTCCACGAATATCAAGATGCTGCCCAGGGACAAGCTGCCACTTGTGCCAACTCGGGCTGCTTTGAGAGTGCCCACGGAGCTCTTCAAACTGAGAGAAAGTATGTGGGGTTATGGGTTTTGTTTTCCCGGGCAGAAGCCTTTGTCAGTACCAAGAAGCCCCTCAGCCCTTAGAGGCAGTCTGCCTGCTGGATTTCCCCGAATATCAAGATGCCGCCCAGGGACAAGCTGCCACCTGTGCCAACTCGGGCTGCTTTGAGAGTGCCCATGGAGCTCTGCGAAGTTCGACCAGGAACTTGCCTTGGTGAGTTTTGTTTCCCCGGGCAGAAGTATTTGCAGTACAAGGCAGGCTCTCGGAACTTCCGGGCCGGCTGCCTCCTGGATTTCCACGAATATCAAGATGCTGCCCAGGGACAAGCTGCCACTCGTGCCAACTCGCGCTGCTTTGAGGGTGCCCACGGAGCTCTGCAAACTGAGACCAGGAACATAGGGTTGTGGGTTTTGTTTTCCCGGGCAGAAGCCTCTCTCAGTACCAGGTAGGCCCTTGTTCCTTAGGGGCAGGCTGGCAGCAAGATTTCCACGAATATCAAGATGCTGCCCAGGGACAAGCTGCACCCTGTGCCAACTCGGGCTGCTTTGAGAGTTCCCATGGAGCTCTGCAAACTGGGACCATTAACGTGAGGTGCTGAGTTTTGTTTCTCTGGGCAGAAACATTTGCAGTGCCAGGTAGGCCCTTGGTATTTAAGGGCAGGTAGCCTGCTGGATTTCCATGAATATCAAGATGCTGCCAAAGGACAAGCTGCCACCTGTGCCAACTCGCGCTGCTTTGAGAGTGCCCATGGTGCTCTGCAAACTGAGACCAGAAACGTGGGGTGCTGGGTTTTGTTTTCCAGAGCAGAAGCCTTTGTCAGTACCAGGTAGGCCCTTGGCCCTTGGGGGCCGGCTGCCTGCAGGATTTCCACGAATATCAAGATGCCGCCCAGGGACCAGCTGCCACCTGTGCCAACTCGGGCTGCTTTGAGGGTGCCCACGGAGCTCTGCAAACTGAGATGTGGAACGAGGGGTTATGGGTTTTGTTTTCCCGGGCAGAAGCCTTTGTCAGTACCAGGAGGGCCCTTGTTCATCAGGGGCAGTCTGCTGGCTGGATTTCCACGAATATCAAGATGCTGCCCAGGGACAAGCTGCCACTTGTGCCAACTCGCGCTGCTTTGGGGGTGCCCACGGAGCTCTGCAAACTGAGACCAGGAACGTAGGGTTGTGGGTTTTGTTTTCCCGGGCAGAAGCCTTTGTCAGTGCCAGGTAGGCCCTTGTTCCTTAGGGGCAGGCTGGCAGGAAGATTTCCACGAATATCAAGATGCTGCCCAGGGACAAGCTGCCACCTGTGCCAACTCGGGCTGCTTTGAGAGTGCCCATGGAGCTCTGAAAACTGAGACCATGAACCTGGGGTGCTGAGTTTTTTTTCCCCGGGCAGAAGCCTTTGTCAGTACCAGGTAGGCCCTTGTTCCTTAAGGGCAGGCACCCTGCTGGAATTCCACGAATATCAAGATGCTGCCCAGGGACAAGCTGCCACCTGTGCTAACTCGGGCTGCTTTGAGAGTGCCCATGGTGCTCTGCAAACTGAGACCAGAAACGTGGGGTTATGGGTTTTGTTATCCCGGGCAGAAGCATTTGTCAGTACCAGGTCAGGCCTTGGCCCTTGGGGGCCAGCTGCCTGCAGGATTTCCACGAATATCAAGATGCTGCCCAGGGACAAGCTGCCACTTGCGCCAACTCGGGCTGCTTTGAGAGTGCCCACGGAGCTCTTCAAACTGAGAGAAAGTATGTGGGGTTATGGGTTTTGTTTTCCCGGGCAGAAACATTTGTCAGTACCAAGTAGGCCCTCAGCCCTTAGAGGCAGTCTGCCTGCTGGATTTCCACGCATATCAAGATGCCACCCAGGGACAAGCTGCCACCTGTGCCAACTCGGGCTGCTTTGAGAGTGCCCATGGAGCTCTGCAAAGTTAGACCAGGAACCTGGGGTGCTGAGTTTTGTTTCTCTGGGCAGAAACATTTGCAGTGCCAGGTAGGCCCTCGGTCCTTAAGGGCAGGCAGCCTGCTGGATTTCCACGAATATCAAGATGCTGCCCAGGGACAAGCTGCCACCTGTGCCAACTCGCGCTGCTTTGAGAGTGCCCATGGTGCTCTGCAAACTGAGACCAGAAACGTGGGGTGCTGGGTTTTGTTTTCCAGGGCAGAAGCCTTTGTCAGTACCAAGTAGGCCCTTGTTCCTTAGGGACAGCCGGGAAGCAAGATTTCCCTGAATATCAAGATGCTGCCCAGGGATATTCTGCCACCTGTGCCAACTCGGGCTGCTTTGAGTGTGCCCACGGAGTTCTTCAAGCTGAGACCAGGAACGTGGGTTTGTGGGTTTTGTTTTCCCGGGCAGAAACATTTACAGGACCAGGTAGGCCCTCGGCCCTTTGGGGGAGACTGGCACCAGGATTTCCACGAAAATCTAGTTTCCGCCAAGGGACAAGCTGCCACCTGTGCCAACTCGGGCTTCTTTGAGAGTGCCCATGGAGCTCTGCAAACTGAGACCAGGAAAGTGGTGTTCTGAGTTTTGTTTTCCCGGGCAGAAGCCTTTGTCAGTACCAGGTAGGCCGTTGGCCCTTGGGGGCCAGCTGCCTGCAGGATTTCCACGAATATCAAGATGCCGCCCAGGGACAAGCTGCCACCTGTGCCAACTCGGGCTGCTTTGAGAGTGCCCACAGAGCTCTTCAAACTGAGAGAAAGTATGTGGGGTTATGGGTTTTGTTTTCCCGGGCAGAAGCCTTTGTCAGTACCAAGTAGGCCCTCAGCCCTTAGAGGCAGTCTGCCTGCTGGATTTCCACGCATATCAAGATGCCACCCAGGGACAAGCTGCCACCTGTGCCAACTCGGGCTGCTTTGAGAGTGCCCATGGAGCTCTGCAAAGTTAGACCAGGAACTTGCCTTGGTGAGTTTTGTTTCCCCGGGCAGAAGTATTTGCAGTACAAGGCAGGCCCTCGGAACTTCAGGGCCAGCTGCCTCCTGGATTTCCACGAATATCAAGATGCTGGCCAGGGACAAGCTGCCACTCCTGCCAACTCGCGCTGCTTTGATGGTGCCCACGGAGCTCTGCAAACTGAGACCAGGAACGTAGGGTTGTGGGTTTTGTTTTCCCGGGCAGAAGCCTCTCTCAGTACCAGGTAGGCCCTTGTTCCTTAGGGGCAGGCTGGCAGCAAGATTTCCACGAATATCAAGATGCTGCCCAGGGACAAGCTGCCACCTGTGCCAACTCGGGCTGCTTTGAGAGTTCCCATGGAGCTCTGCAAACTGGGACCATTAACGTGAGGTGCTGAGTTTTGTTTCTCTGGGCAGAAACATTTGCAGTGCCAGGTAGGCCCTTGGTCTTTGAGGGCAGGCAGCCTGCTGGATTTCCATGAATATCAAGATGCTGCCAAAGGACAAGCTGCCACCTGTGCCAACTCGGGCTGCTTTGAGAGTGCCCATGGTGCTCTGCAAACTGAGACCAGAAACGTGGGGTGCTGGGTTTTGTTTTCCAGAGCAGAAGCCTTTGTCAGTACCAGGTAGGCCCTTGGCCCTTGGGGGCCGGCTGCCTGCAGGATTTCCACGAATATCAAGATGCCGCCCAGGGACAAGCTGCCACCTGTGCCAACTCGGGCTGCTTTGAGGGTGCCCACGGAGCTCTGCAAACTGAGACCAGGAACGTAGGGTTGTGGGTTTTGTTTTCCCGGGCAGAAGCCTTTGTCAGTACCAGGTAGGCCCTTGTTCCTTACGGGCAGGCTGGCAGGAAGATTTCCACGAATATCAAGATGCTGCCCAGGGACAAGCTGCCACCTGTGCCAACTCGGGCTGCTTTGAGAGTGCCCATGGAGCTCTGCAAACTGAGACCATGAACCTGGGGTGCTGAGTTTTGTTTCCCCGGGCAGAAGCCTTTGTCAGTCCCAGGTAGGCCCTCGGTCCTGAAGCGCAGGCAGCCTGCTGGAATTCCACGAATATCAAGATGCTGCCCAGGGACAAGCTGCCACCTGTGCTAACTCAGGCTGCTTTGAGAGTGCCCATGGTGCTCTGCAAACTGAGACCAGAAACGTGGGGTGCTGGGTTGTGTTTCCCCGGGCAGAAGCCTTTGTCAGTACCAGGTCAGGCCTTGGCCCTTGGGGGCCAGCTGCCTGCAGGATTTCCACGAATATCAAGATGCTGCCCAGGGACAAGCTGCCACTTGTGCCAACTCGGGCTGCTTTGAGAGTGCCCACGGAGCTCTTCAAACTGAGAGAAAGTATGTGGGGTTATGGGTTTTGTTTTCCCCGGCAGAAGCCTTTGTCAGTACCAAGTAGGCCCTCAGCCCTTAGAGGCAGTCTGCCTGCTGGATTTCCACGCATATCAAGATGCCACCAAGGGACAAGCTGCCACCTGTGCCAACTCGGGCTGCTTTGAGAGTGCCCATGGAGCTCTGCAAAGTTAGACCAGGAACTTGCCTTGGTGAGTTTTGTTTCCCCGGGCAGAAGCATTTGCAGTACCAGGCAGGCTCTCGGAACTTCAGGGCCGGCTGCCTCCTGGATTTCCACGAATATCAAGATGCTGCCCAGGGACAAGCTGCCACTCCTGCCAACTCGCAGTGCTTTCAGTGTGCCCACGGAGCTCTGCAAACTGAGACCAGGAACGTAGGGTTGTGGGTTTTGTTTTCCCGGACAGAAGCCTCTCTCAGTACCAGGTAGGCCCACCACAATTAGGGGCAGGCTGGCAGCAAGATTTCCACGAATATCAAGATGCTGCCCAGGGACAAGCTGCCACCTGTGACAACTCGCGCTGCTTTGAGAGTGCCCACGGAGCTCTGCAAACTGTGGCCAGGACGGTGGGGTGCTGAGTTTTTTTTTCCCGGGCAGAAGCCTTTGTCAGTACTAGGTAGGCCCATGGTCGTTCAGGGCCGTCAGCCTGCTGAATTTCAATGAATATCAAGATGCTGCCCACGGAGGAGCTGCCACCTGTGCCAACTCGGGCTGCTTTGAGAGTGCCCATGGCGCTCTGCAAACTGAGACCAGGAACGTGGGGTGGTGAGTTTTGTTTTCCCGGTCAGAAGCCTTTGTGAGTACCAGGTGGGCCCTTGTTCCATAGGGGCAGGCTGCCGGCTGGATTTCCACGAATATCAAGATGCCGCCCAGGGACAAGCTGCCACCTGTGCCAACTCGGGCTGCTTTGAGAGTGCCCATGGAGCTCTGCAAACTGAGACCAGGAACGTGGGGTCGTGGGTTTTGTTTTCCCGGGCAGAAGCCTTTGTCAGTACCAAGAAGCCCCTCAGCCCTTAGAGGCAGTCTGCCTGCTGGATTTCCCCGAATATCAAGATGCCGCCCAGGGACAAGCTGCCACCTGTGCCAACTCGGGCTGCTTTGAGAGTGCCCATGGAGCTCTGCGAAGTTAGACCAGGAACTTGCCTTGGTGAGTTTTGTTTTCCAGGGCAGAAGCCTTTGTCAGTACCAGGTAGGCTCTCGTAATTCAGGGCCGGCTGCCTCCTGGATTTCCACGAATATCAAGATGCCGCCCAGGGAGCAGCTTCCACTTGTGCCAACTCGCGCTGCTTTGAGAGTGCCCACGGAGCTCTGCAAACTGAGACCAGGAACGTAGGGTTTTGGGTTTTGTTTTCCCGGGCAGAAGCCTCTCTCAGTACCAGGTAGGCCCTTGTTCCTTAGGGGCAGGCTGGCAGCAAGATTTCCACGATTATCAAGATGCTGCCCAGGGACAAGCTGCCACCTGTGCCAACTCGGGCTGCTTTGAGAGTTCCCATGGAGCTCTGCAAACTGGGACCATAAACGTGAGGTGCTGAGTTTTGTTTGCCAGGGCAGAAACATTTGCAGTGCCAGGGAGGCCCTTGGTCTTTAAGGGCTGGCAGCCTGCTGGATTACCATGAATATCAAGATGCTGCCCAGGGACAAGCTGCCACCTGTGCCAACTCGGGCTGCTTTGAGTGTGCCCACGTAGCTCTGCAAACTGAGATGTGGAACGTGGGGTTATGGGTTTTGTTTTCCCGGGCAGAAGCCTTTGTCAGTACCAGGTAGGCCCTTGTTCCTCAGGGGCAGGCTGCCCGCTGGATTTCCACGAATATCAAGATGCTGCCCAGGGACAAGCTGCCACTTGTGCCAACTCGCGCTGCTTTGAGGGTGCCCATGGAGCTCTGCAAACTGAGATGTGGAACGTGGGGTGGTGGGTTTTGTTTCCCCGGGCAGAAGCCTTTGTCAGTACCAGGAGGGTCCTTGTTCCTCAGGGGCAGGGCTGCCTGCTGGATTTCCACGAATATCAAGATGCTGCCCAGGGATAAGCTGCCACCTGTGCCAACTCGGCTGCTTTGAGGGTGCCCATGGAGCTCTGCAAACTGAGACCAGGAAAGTGGTGTTCTGAGTTTTGTTTCCCCTGGCAGAAGCCTTTGTCAGTACCAGGTAGGCCCTCGGCCCTTTGGGGCCGGCAGCCTGCTGGATTTCCACGAATCTGAAGATGCCGACCAGGGACAAGCTGCCACTTGTGCCAACTCGCGCTACTTTGAGGGTGCCCACGGAGCTCTGCAAACTGAGACCAGGAACGTAGGGTTGTGGGTTTTGTTTTCCCGGGCAGAAGCCTCTCTCAGTACCAGGTAGGCCCTTGTTCCTTAGGGGCAGGCTGGCAGCAAGATTTCCACGAATATCAAGATGCTGCCCAGGGACAAGCTGCCACCTGTGCCAACTCGGGCTGCTTTGAGAGTTCCCATGGAACTCTGCAAACTGGGACCATTAACGTGAGGTGCTGAGTTTTGTTTCTCTGGGCAGAAACATTTGCAGTGCCAGGTAGGCCCTTGGTCTTTGAGGGCAGGCAGCCTGCTGGATTTCCATGAATATCAAGATGCTGCCAAAGGACAAGCTGCCACCTGTGCCAACTCGCGCTGCTTTGAGAGTGCCCATGGTGCTCTGCAAACTGAGACCAGAAACGTGGGGTGCTGGGTTTTTTTTTCCAGAGCAGAACCCTTTGTCAGTACCAGGTAGGCCCTTGGCCCTTGGGGGCCGGCTGCCTGCAGGATTTCCACGAATATCAAGATGCCGCCCAGGGACAAACTGCCACCTGTGCCAACTCGGGCTGCTTTGAGAGTGCCCATGGTGCTCTGCAAACTGAGACCAGAAACGTGGGGTGGTGGGTTTTGTTTCCCTGGGCAGAAGCCTTTGTCAGTACCAGGAGGGCCCTTGTTCCTCAGGGGCAGGCTGCCGGCTCAATTTCCACGAATATCAAGATGCTGCCCAGGGACAAACTGCAACTTGTGCAAACTCGCAGTGCTTTCAGTGTGCCCACGGAGCTCTGCAAACTGAGACCAGGAACGTAGGACTGTGGGTTTTGTTTTCCCGGACAGAAGCCTCTCTCAGTACCAGGTAGGCCCACCACAATTAGGGGCAGGCTGGCAGCAAGATTTCCACGAATATCAAGATGCTGCCCAGGGACAAGCTGCCACCTGTGCCAACTCGCGCTGCTTTGAGAGTGCCCACGGAGCTCTGCAAACTGTGGCCAGGACGGTGGGGTGCTGAGTTTTTTTTTCCCGGGCAGAAGCCTTTGTCAGTACTAGGTAGGCCCATGGTCGTTCAGGGCCGTCAGCCTGCTGAATTTCAATGAATATCAAGATGCTGCCCACGGAGGAGCTGCCACCTGTGCCAACTCGGGCTGCTTTGAGAGTGCCCATGGAGCTCTGCAAACTGGGACCATTAACGTGAGGTGCTGAGTTTTGTTTCTCTGGGCAGAAACATTTGCAGTGCCAGGTAGGCCCTTGGTCTTTAAGGGCAGGCAGCCTGCTGGATTTCCATGAATATCAAGATTCTGCCAAAGGACAAGCTGCCACCTGTGCCAACTCGCGCTGCTTTGAGAGTGCCCATGGTGCTCTGCAAACTGAGACCAGAAACGTGGGGTGCTGGGTTTTGTTTTCCAGAGCAGAAGCCTTTGTCAGTACCAGGTAGGCCCTTGGCCCTTGGGGGCCGGCTGCCTGCAGGATTTCCACGAATATCAAGATGCCGCCCAGGGACAAGCTGCCACCTGTGCCAACTCGGGCTGCTTTGAGGGTGCCCACGGAGCTCTGCAAACTGAGACCAGGAACGTGGGGTTATGGGTTTTGTTTTCCCGGGCAGAAGCCTTTGTCAGTACCAGGAGGGCCCTTGTTCCTCAGGGGCAGGCTGCCGGCTAAATTTCCACGAATATCAAGATGCTGCCCAGGGACAAGCTGCCACTTGTGCCAACTCGCGCTGCTTTGGGGGTGCCCACGGAGCTCTGCAAACTGAGACCAGGAACGTAGGGTTGTGGGTTTTGTTTTCCCGGGCAGAAGCCTTTGTCAGTGCCAGGTAGGCCCTTGTTCCTTAGGGGCAGGCTGGCAGGAAGATTTCCACGAATATCAAGATGCTGCCCAGGGACAAGCTGCCACCTGTGCCAACTCGGGCTGCTTTGAGAGTGCCCATGGAACTCTGCAAACTGGGACCATTAACGTGAGGTGCTGAGATTTGTTTCTCTGGGCAGAAACATTTGCAGTGCCAGGTAGGCCCTTGGTCTTTGAGGGCAGGCAGCCTGCTGGATTTCCATGAATATCAAGATGCTGCCAAAGGACAAGCTGCCACTTGTGCCAACTCGCGCTGCTTTGAGAGTGCCCATGGTGCTCTGCAAACTGAGACCAGAAACGTGGGGTGCTGGGTTTTGTTTTCCAGAGCAGAAGCCTTTGTCAGTACCAGGTAGGCCCTTGGCCCTTGGGGGCCGGCTGCCTGCAGGATTTCCACGAATATCAAGATGCCGCCCAGGGACAAACTGCCACCTGTGCCAACTCGGGCTGCTTTGAGAGTGCCCATGGTGCTCTGCAAACTGAGACCAGAAACGTGGGGTGGTGGGTTTTGTTTCCCTGGGCAGAAGCCTTTGTCAGTACCAGGAGGGCCCTTGTTCCTCAGGGGCAGGCTGCCGGCTCAATTTCCACGAATATCAAGATGCTGCCCAGGGACAAACTGCAACTTGTGCAAACTCGCAGTGCATTCAGTGTGCCCACGGAGCTCTGCAAACTGAGACCAGGAACGTAGGACTGTGGGTTTTGTTTTCCCGGACAGAAGCCTCTCTCAGTACCAGGTAGGCCCACCACAATTAGGGGCAGGCTGGCAGGAAGATTTCCACGAATATCAAGATGCTGCCCAGGGACAAGCTGCCACCTGTGCCAACTCGCGCTGCTTTGAGAGTGCCCACGGAGCTCTGCAAACTGTGGCCAGGACGGTGGGGTGCTGAGTTTTTTTTTCCCGGGCAGAAGCCTTTGTCAGTACTAGGTAGGCCCATGGTCGTTCAGGGCCGTCAGCCTGCTGAATTTCAATGAATATCAAGATGCTGCCCACGGAGGAGCTGCCACCTGTGCCAACTCGGGCTGCTTTGAGAGTGCCCATGGCGCTCTGCAAACTGAGACCAGGAACGTGGGGTGGTGAGTTTTGTTTTCCCGGTCAGAAGCCTTTGTGAGTACCAGGTGGGCCCTTGTTCCATAGGGGCAGGCTGCCGGCTGGATTTCCACGAATATCAAGATGCCGCCCAGGGACAAGCTGCCACCTGTGCCAACTCGGGCTGCTTTGAGAGTGCCCATGGAGCTCTGCAAACTGAGACCAGGAACGTGGGGTCGTGGGTTTTGTTTTCCCGGGCAGAAGCCTTTGTCAGTACCAAGAAGCCCCTCAGCCCTTAGAGGCAGTCTGCCTGCTGGATTTCCCCGAATATCAAGATGCCGCCCAGGGACAAGCTGCCACCTGTGCCAACTCGGGCTGCTTTGAGAGTGCCCATGGAGCTCTGCAAAGTGAGACCAGGAACTTGCCTTGGTGAGTTTTGTTTCCCTGGGCAGAAGCCTTTGTCAGTACCAGGTAGGCTCTCGTAATTCAGGGCCGGCTGCCTCCTGGATTTCCACGAATATCAAGATGCTGCCCAGGGACCAGCTTCCACTTGTGCCAACTCGCGCTGCTTTGAGAGTGCCCACGGAGCTCTGCAAACTGAGACCAGGAACGTAGGGTTGTGGGTTTTGTTTTCCCGGGCAGAAGCCTCTCTCAGTACCAGGTAGGCCCTTGTTCCTTAGGGGCAGGCTGGCAGCAAGATTTCCACGAATATCAAGATGCTGCCCAGGGACAAGCTGCCACCTGTGCCAACTCGGGCTGCTTTGAGAGTTCCCATGGAGCTCTGCAAACTGGGACCATAAACGTGAAGTGCTGAGTTTTGTTTGCCAGGGCAGAAACATTTGCAGTGCCAGGTAGGCCCTTGGTCTTTAAGGGCTGGCAGCCTGCTGGATTTCCACGAATATCAAGATGCTGCCCAGGGATAAGCTGCCACCTGTGGCAACTCGGGCTGCTTTGAGGGTGCCCATGGAGCTCTGCAAACTGAGACCAGGAAAGTGGTGTTCTGAGTTTTGTTTCCCCTGGCAGAAGACTTTGTCAGTACCAGGTAGGCCCTCAGCCCTTTGGGGCCGGCAGCCTGCTGGATTTCCACGAATATCAAGATGCCGACCAGGGACAAGCTGCCACTTGTGCCAACTCGCGCTGCTTTGAGAGAGCCCATGGAGCTCTGCAAACTGAGACCAGGAACGTGGGGTGCTGAGTTTTGTTTTCCCGGTCAGAAGCCTTTGTCAGTACCAGGTGGGCCCTTGTTCCACAGGGGCAGGCTGCCGGCTGGATTTCCACGAATATCAAGATGCTGCCCAGGGACAAGCTGCCACCTGTGCCAACTCGGGCTGCTTTGAGAGTTCCCATGGAGCTCTGCAAACTGGGACCATTAACGTGAGGTGCTGAGTTTTGTTTCTCTGGGCAGAAACATTTGCAGTGCCAGGTAGGCCCTTGGTCTTTAAGGGCAGGCAGCCTGCTGGATTTCCATGAATATCAAGATTCTGCCAAAGGACAAGCTGCCACCTGTGCCAACTCGCGCTGCTTTGAGAGTGCCCATGGTGCTCTGCAAACTGAGACCAGAAACGTGGGGTGCTGGGTTTTGTTTTCCAGAGCAGAAGCCTTTGTCAGTACCAGGTAGGCCCTTGGCCCTTGGGGGCCGGCTGCCTGCAGGATTTCCACGAATATCAAGATGCCGCCCAGGGACAAGCTGCCACCTGTGCCAACTCGGGCTGCTTTGAGGGTGCCCACGGAGCTCTGCAAACTGAGACCAGGAACGTGGGGTTATGGGTTTTGTTTTCCCGGGCAGAAGCCTTTGTCAGTACCAGGAGGGCCCTTGTTCCTCAGGGGCAGGCTGCCGGCTAAATTTCCACGAATATCAAGATGCTGCCCAGGGACAAGCTGCCACTTGTGCCAACTCGCGCTGCTTTGAGGGTGCCCACGGAGCTCTGCAAACTGAGACCAGGAACGTAGGGTTGTGGGTTTTGTTTTCCCGGGCAGAAGCCTTTGTCAGTGCCAGGTAGGCCCTTGTTCCTTAGGGGCAGGCTGGCAGGAAGATTTCCACGAATATCAAGATGCTGCCCAGGGACAAGCTGCCACCTGTGCCAACTCGGGCTGCTTTGAGAGTGCCCATGGAACTCTGCAAACTGGGACCATTAACGTGAGGTGCTGAGATTTGTTTCTCTGGGCAGAAACATTTGCAGTGCCAGGTAGGCCCTTGGTCTTTGAGGGCAGGCAGCCTGCTGGATTTCCATGAATATCAAGATGCTGCCAAAGGACAAGCTGCCACTTGTGCCAACTCGCGCTGCTTTGAGAGTGCCCATGGTGCTCTGCAAACTGAGACCAGAAACGTGGGGTGCTGGGTTTTGTTTTCCAGAGCAGAAGCCTTTGTCAGTACCAGGTAGGCCCTTGGCCCTTGGGGGCCGGCTGCCTGCAGGATTTCCACGAATATCAAGATGCCGCCCAGGGACAAACTGCCACCTGTGCCAACTCGGGCTGCTTTGAGAGTGCCCATGGTGCTCTGCAAACTGAGACCAGAAACGTGGGGTGGTGGGTTTTGTTTCCCTGGGCAGAAGCCTTTGTCAGTACCAGGAGGGCCCTTGTTCCTCAGGGGCAGGCTGCCGGCTCAATTTCCACGAATATCAAGATGCTGCCCAGGGACAAACTGCAACTTGTGCAAACTCGCAGTGCATTCAGTGTGCCCACGGAGCTCTGCAAACTGAGACCAGGAACGTAGGACTGTGGGTTTTGTTTTCCCGGACAGAAGCCTCTCTCAGTACCAGGTAGGCCCACCACAATTAGGGGCAGGCTGGCAGGAAGATTTCCACGAATATCAAGATGCTGCCCAGGGACAAGCTGCCACCTGTGCCAACTCGCGCTGCTTTGAGAGTGCCCACGGAGCTCTGCAAACTGTGGCCAGGACGGTGGGGTGCTGAGTTTTTTTTTCCCGGGCAGAAGCCTTTGTCAGTACTAGGTAGGCCCATGGTCGTTCAGGGCCGTCAGCCTGCTGAATTTCAATGAATATCAAGATGCTGCCCACGGAGGAGCTGCCACCTGTGCCAACTCGGGCTGCTTTGAGAGTGCCCATGGCGCTCTGCAAACTGAGACCAGGAACGTGGGGTGGTGAGTTTTGTTTTCCCGGTCAGAAGCCTTTGTGAGTACCAGGTGGGCCCTTGTTCCATAGGGGCAGGCTGCCGGCTGGATTTCCACGAATATCAAGATGCCGCCCAGGGACAAGCTGCCACCTGTGCCAACTCGGGCTGCTTTGAGAGTGCCCATGGAGCTCTGCAAACTGAGACCAGGAACGTGGGGTCGTGGGTTTTGTTTTCCCGGGCAGAAGCCTTTGTCAGTACCAAGAAGCCCCTCAGCCCTTAGAGGCAGTCTGCCTGCTGGATTTCCCCGAATATCAAGATGCCGCCCAGGGACAAGCTGCCACCTGTGCCAACTCGGGCTGCTTTGAGAGTGCCCATGGAGCTCTGCAAAGTGAGACCAGGAACTTGCCTTGGTGAGTTTTGTTTCCCTGGGCAGAAGCCTTTGTCAGTACCAGGTAGGCTCTCGTAATTCAGGGCCGGCTGCCTCCTGGATTTCCACGAATATCAAGATGCTGCCCAGGGACCAGCTTCCACTTGTGCCAACTCGCGCTGCTTTGAGAGTGCCCACGGAGCTCTGCAAACTGAGACCAGGAACGTAGGGTTGTGGGTTTTGTTTTCCCGGGCAGAAGCCTCTCTCAGTACCAGGTAGGCCCTTGTTCCTTAGGGGCAGGCTGGCAGCAAGATTTCCACGAATATCAAGATGCTGCCCAGGGACAAGCTGCCACCTGTGCCAACTCGGGCTGCTTTGAGAGTTCCCATGGAGCTCTGCAAACTGGGACCATAAACGTGAAGTGCTGAGTTTTGTTTGCCAGGGCAGAAACATTTGCAGTGCCAGGTAGGCCCTTGGTCTTTAAGGGCTGGCAGCCTGCTGGATTACCATGAATATCAAGATGCTGCCCAGGGACAAGCTGCCACCTGTGCCAACTCGGGCTGCTTTGAGTGTGCCCACGTAGCTCTGCAAACTGAGATGTGGAACGTGGGGTTATGGGTTTTGTTTTCCCGGGCAGAAGCCTTTGTCAGTACCAGGTAGGCCCTTGTTCCTCAGGGGCAGGCTGCCCGCTGGATTTCCACGAATATCAAGATGCTGCCCAGGGACAAGCTGCCACTTGTGCCAACTCGCGCTGCTTTGAGGGTGCCCACGGAGCTCTGCAAACTGAGACCAGGAACGTAGGGTTGTGGGTTTTGTTTTCCCGGGCAGAAGCCTCTCTCAGTACCAGGTAGGCCCTTGTTCCTTAGGGGCAGGCTGGCAGCAAGATTTCCACGAATATCAAGATGCTGCCCAGGGACAAGCTGCCACCTGTGCCAACTCAGGCTGCTTTGAGAGTGCCCATGGAGCTCTGCAAACTGAGACCAGGAACCTGGGTTGCTGAGTTTTGTTTCTCCGGGCAGAAGCATTTGAAGTGCCAGGTAGGCCCTCGGTCCTTAAGGGCAGGCAGCCTGCTGGATTTCCACGAATATCAAGATGCTGCCCAGGGACAAGCTGCCACCTGTGCCAACTCGGGCTGCTTTGAGAGTGCCCATGGTGCTCTGCAAACTGAGACCAGAAACGTGGGGTGCTGGGTTTTGTTTTCCCGGGCAGAAGACTTTGTCAGTACCAGGTCGGCCCTTGACCCTTGTGGGCCAGCTGCCTGCAGGATTTCCACGAATATCAAGATGCTGCCCAGGGACAAGCTGCCACTTGTGCCAACTCGGGCTGCTTTGAGAGTGCCCACGGAGCTCTTCAAACTGAGAGAAAGTATGTGGGGTTATGGGTTTTGTTTTCCCGGGCAGAAGCCTTTGTCAGTACCAAGAAGCCCCTCAGCCCTTAGAGGCAGTCTGCCTGCTGGATTTCCCCGAATATCAAGATGCCGCCCAGGGACAAGCTGCCACCTGTGCCAACTCGGGCTGCTTTGAGAGTGCCCATGGAGCTCTGCGAAGTTCGACCAGGAACTTGCCTTGGTGAGTTTTGTTTCCCCCGGGCAGAAGTATTTGCAGTACAAGGCAGGCTCTCGGAACTTCCGGGCCGGCTGCCTCCTGGATTTCCACGAATATCAAGATGCTGCCCAGGGACAAGCTGCCACTCGTGCCAACTCGCGCTGCTTTGAGGGTGCCCACGGAGCTCTGCAAACTGAGACCAGGAACATAGGGTTGTGGGTTTTGTTTTCCCGGGCAGAAGCCTCTCTCAGTACCAGGTAGGCCCTTGTTCCTTAGGGGCAGGCTGGCAGCAAGATTTCCACGAATATCAAGATGCTGCCCAGGGACAAGCTGCACCCTGTGCCAACTCGGGCTGCTTTGAGAGTTCCCATGGAGCTCTGCAAACTGGGACCATTAACGTGAGGTGCTGAGTTTTGTTTCTCTGGGCAGAAACATTTGCAGTGCCAGGTAGGCCCTTGGTATTTAAGGGCAGGTAGCCTGCTGGATTTCCATGAATATCAAGATGCTGCCAAAGGACAAGCTGCCACCTGTGCCAACTCGCGCTGCTTTGAGAGTGCCCATGGTGCTCTGCAAACTGAGACCAGAAACGTGGGGTGCTGGGTTTTGTTTTCCAGAGCAGAAGCCTTTGTCAGTACCAGGTAGGCCCTTGGCCCTTGGGGGCCGGCTGCCTGCAGGATTTCCACGAATATCAAGATGCCGCCCAGGGACCAGCTGCCACCTGTGCCAACTCGGGCTGCTTTGAGGGTGCCCACGGAGCTCTGCAAACTGAGATGTGGAACGAGGGGTTATGGGTTTTGTTTTCCCGGGCAGAAGCCTTTGTCAGTACCAGGAGGGCCCTTGTTCATCAGGGGCAGTCTGCTGGCTGGATTTCCACGAATATCAAGATGCTGCCCAGGGACAAGCTGCCACTTGTGCCAACTCGCGCTGCTTTGGGGGTGCCCACGGAGCTCTGCAAACTGAGACCAGGAACGTAGGGTTGTGGGTTTTGTTTTCCCGGGCAGAAGCCTTTGTCAGTGCCAGGTAGGCCCTTGTTCCTTAGGGGCAGGCTGGCAGGAAGATTTCCACGAATATCAAGATGCTGCCCAGGGACAAGCTGCCACCTGTGCCAACTCGGGCTGCTTTGAGAGTGCCCATGGAGCTCTGAAAACTGAGACCATGAACCTGGGGTGCTGAGTTTTTTTTCCCCGGGCAGAAGCCTTTGTCAGTACCAGGTAGGCCCTTGTTCCTTAAGGGCAGGCACCCTGCTGGAATTCCACGAATATCAAGATGCTGCCCAGGGACAAGCTGCCACCTGTGCTAACTCGGGCTGCTTTGAGAGTGCCCATGGTGCTCTGCAAACTGAGACCAGAAACGTGGGGTTATGGGTTTTGTTATCCCGGGCAGAAGCATTTGTCAGTACCAGGTCAGGCCTTGGCCCTTGGGGGCCAGCTGCCTGCAGGATTTCCACGAATATCAAGATGCTGCCCAGGGACAAGCTGCCACTTG
Source organism: Motacilla alba alba (assembly GCF_015832195.1). Classification (NCBI taxonomy): domain Eukaryota; kingdom Metazoa; phylum Chordata; class Aves; order Passeriformes; family Motacillidae; genus Motacilla; species Motacilla alba. The sequence continues at coordinate 47,132 of NW_024037722.1, forward strand.
CGCCAACTCGGGCTGCTTTGAGAGTGCCCACGGAGCTCTTCAAACTGAGAGAAAGTATGTGGGGTTATGGGTTTTGTTTTCCCGGGCAGAAACATTTGTCAGTACCAAGTAGGCCCTCAGCCCTTAGAGGCAGTCTGCCTGCTGGATTTCCACGCATATCAAGATGCCACCCAGGGACAAGCTGCCACCTGTGCCAACTCGGGCTGCTTTGAGAGTGCCCATGGAGCTCTGCAAAGTTAGACCAGGAACCTGGGGTGCTGAGTTTTGTTTCTCTGGGCAGAAACATTTGCAGTGCCAGGTAGGCCCTCGGTCCTTAAGGGCAGGCAGCCTGCTGGATTTCCACGAATATCAAGATGCTGCCCAGGGACAAGCTGCCACCTGTGCCAACTCGCGCTGCTTTGAGAGTGCCCATGGTGCTCTGCAAACTGAGACCAGAAACGTGGGGTGCTGGGTTTTGTTTTCCAGGGCAGAAGCCTTTGTCAGTACCAAGTAGGCCCTTGTTCCTTAGGGACAGCCGGGAAGCAAGATTTCCCTGAATATCAAGATGCTGCCCAGGGATATTCTGCCACCTGTGCCAACTCGGGCTGCTTTGAGTGTGCCCACGGAGTTCTTCAAGCTGAGACCAGGAACGTGGGTTTGTGGGTTTTGTTTTCCCGGGCAGAAACATTTACAGGACCAGGTAGGCCCTCGGCCCTTTGGGGGAGACTGGCACCAGGATTTCCACGAAAATCTAGTTTCCGCCAAGGGACAAGCTGCCACCTGTGCCAACTCGGGCTTCTTTGAGAGTGCCCATGGAGCTCTGCAAACTGAGACCAGGAAAGTGGTGTTCTGAGTTTTGTTTTCCCGGGCAGAAGCCTTTGTCAGTACCAGGTAGGCCGTTGGCCCTTGGGGGCCAGCTGCCTGCAGGATTTCCACGAATATCAAGATGCCGCCCAGGGACAAGCTGCCACCTGTGCCAACTCGGGCTGCTTTGAGAGTGCCCACAGAGCTCTTCAAACTGAGAGAAAGTATGTGGGGTTATGGGTTTTGTTTTCCCGGGCAGAAGCCTTTGTCAGTACCAAGTAGGCCCTCAGCCCTTAGAGGCAGTCTGCCTGCTGGATTTCCACGCATATCAAGATGCCACCCAGGGACAAGCTGCCACCTGTGCCAACTCGGGCTGCTTTGAGAGTGCCCATGGAGCTCTGCAAAGTTAGACCAGGAACTTGCCTTGGTGAGTTTTGTTTCCCCGGGCAGAAGTATTTGCAGTACAAGGCAGGCCCTCGGAACTTCAGGGCCAGCTGCCTCCTGGATTTCCACGAATATCAAGATGCTGGCCAGGGACAAGCTGCCACTCCTGCCAACTCGCGCTGCTTTGATGGTGCCCACGGAGCTCTGCAAACTGAGACCAGGAACGTAGGGTTGTGGGTTTTGTTTTCCCGGGCAGAAGCCTCTCTCAGTACCAGGTAGGCCCTTGTTCCTTAGGGGCAGGCTGGCAGCAAGATTTCCACGAATATCAAGATGCTGCCCAGGGACAAGCTGCCACCTGTGCCAACTCGGGCTGCTTTGAGAGTTCCCATGGAGCTCTGCAAACTGGGACCATTAACGTGAGGTGCTGAGTTTTGTTTCTCTGGGCAGAAACATTTGCAGTGCCAGGTAGGCCCTTGGTCTTTGAGGGCAGGCAGCCTGCTGGATTTCCATGAATATCAAGATGCTGCCAAAGGACAAGCTGCCACCTGTGCCAACTCGGGCTGCTTTGAGAGTGCCCATGGTGCTCTGCAAACTGAGACCAGAAACGTGGGGTGCTGGGTTTTGTTTTCCAGAGCAGAAGCCTTTGTCAGTACCAGGTAGGCCCTTGGCCCTTGGGGGCCGGCTGCCTGCAGGATTTCCACGAATATCAAGATGCCGCCCAGGGACAAGCTGCCACCTGTGCCAACTCGGGCTGCTTTGAGGGTGCCCACGGAGCTCTGCAAACTGAGACCAGGAACGTAGGGTTGTGGGTTTTGTTTTCCCGGGCAGAAGCCTTTGTCAGTACCAGGTAGGCCCTTGTTCCTTACGGGCAGGCTGGCAGGAAGATTTCCACGAATATCAAGATGCTGCCCAGGGACAAGCTGCCACCTGTGCCAACTCGGGCTGCTTTGAGAGTGCCCATGGAGCTCTGCAAACTGAGACCATGAACCTGGGGTGCTGAGTTTTGTTTCCCCGGGCAGAAGCCTTTGTCAGTCCCAGGTAGGCCCTCGGTCCTGAAGCGCAGGCAGCCTGCTGGAATTCCACGAATATCAAGATGCTGCCCAGGGACAAGCTGCCACCTGTGCTAACTCAGGCTGCTTTGAGAGTGCCCATGGTGCTCTGCAAACTGAGACCAGAAACGTGGGGTGCTGGGTTGTGTTTCCCCGGGCAGAAGCCTTTGTCAGTACCAGGTCAGGCCTTGGCCCTTGGGGGCCAGCTGCCTGCAGGATTTCCACGAATATCAAGATGCTGCCCAGGGACAAGCTGCCACTTGTGCCAACTCGGGCTGCTTTGAGAGTGCCCACGGAGCTCTTCAAACTGAGAGAAAGTATGTGGGGTTATGGGTTTTGTTTTCCCCGGCAGAAGCCTTTGTCAGTACCAAGTAGGCCCTCAGCCCTTAGAGGCAGTCTGCCTGCTGGATTTCCACGCATATCAAGATGCCACCAAGGGACAAGCTGCCACCTGTGCCAACTCGGGCTGCTTTGAGAGTGCCCATGGAGCTCTGCAAAGTTAGACCAGGAACTTGCCTTGGTGAGTTTTGTTTCCCCGGGCAGAAGCATTTGCAGTACCAGGCAGGCTCTCGGAACTTCAGGGCCGGCTGCCTCCTGGATTTCCACGAATATCAAGATGCTGCCCAGGGACAAGCTGCCACTCCTGCCAACTCGCAGTGCTTTCAGTGTGCCCACGGAGCTCTGCAAACTGAGACCAGGAACGTAGGGTTGTGGGTTTTGTTTTCCCGGACAGAAGCCTCTCTCAGTACCAGGTAGGCCCACCACAATTAGGGGCAGGCTGGCAGCAAGATTTCCACGAATATCAAGATGCTGCCCAGGGACAAGCTGCCACCTGTGACAACTCGCGCTGCTTTGAGAGTGCCCACGGAGCTCTGCAAACTGTGGCCAGGACGGTGGGGTGCTGAGTTTTTTTTTCCCGGGCAGAAGCCTTTGTCAGTACTAGGTAGGCCCATGGTCGTTCAGGGCCGTCAGCCTGCTGAATTTCAATGAATATCAAGATGCTGCCCACGGAGGAGCTGCCACCTGTGCCAACTCGGGCTGCTTTGAGAGTGCCCATGGCGCTCTGCAAACTGAGACCAGGAACGTGGGGTGGTGAGTTTTGTTTTCCCGGTCAGAAGCCTTTGTGAGTACCAGGTGGGCCCTTGTTCCATAGGGGCAGGCTGCCGGCTGGATTTCCACGAATATCAAGATGCCGCCAGGGACAAGCTGCCACCTGTGCCAACTCGGGCTGCTTTGAGAGTGCCCATGGAGCTCTGCAAACTGAGACCAGGAACGTGGGGTCGTGGGTTTTGTTTTCCCGGGCAGAAGCCTTTGTCAGTACCAAGAAGCCCCTCAGCCCTTAGAGGCAGTCTGCCTGCTGGATTTCCCCGAATATCAAGATGCCGCCCAGGGACAAGCTGCCACCTGTGCCAACTCGGGCTGCTTTGAGAGTGCCCATGGAGCTCTGCGAAGTTAGACCAGGAACTTGCCTTGGTGAGTTTTGTTTTCCAGGGCAGAAGCCTTTGTCAGTACCAGGTAGGCTCTCGTAATTCAGGGCCGGCTGCCTCCTGGATTTCCACGAATATCAAGATGCCGCCCAGGGAGCAGCTTCCACTTGTGCCAACTCGCGCTGCTTTGAGAGTGCCCACGGAGCTCTGCAAACTGAGACCAGGAACGTAGGGTTTTGGGTTTTGTTTTCCCGGGCAGAAGCCTCTCTCAGTACCAGGTAGGCCCTTGTTCCTTAGGGGCAGGCTGGCAGCAAGATTTCCACGATTATCAAGATGCTGCCCAGGGACAAGCTGCCACCTGTGCCAACTCGGGCTGCTTTGAGAGTTCCCATGGAGCTCTGCAAACTGGGACCATAAACGTGAGGTGCTGAGTTTTGTTTGCCAGGGCAGAAACATTTGCAGTGCCAGGGGGGGGAGGGGGCCCTTGGTCTTTAAGGGCTGGCAGCCTGCTGGATTACCATGAATATCAAGATGCTGCCCAGGGACAAGCTGCCACCTGTGCCAACTCGGGCTGCTTTGAGTGTGCCCACGTAGCTCTGCAAACTGAGATGTGGAACGTGGGGTTATGGGTTTTGTTTTCCCGGGCAGAAGCCTTTGTCAGTACCAGGTAGGCCCTTGTTCCTCAGGGGCAGGCTGCCCGCTGGATTTCCACGAATATCAAGATGCTGCCCAGGGACAAGCTGCCACTTGTGCCAACTCGCGCTGCTTTGAGGGTGCCCATGGAGCTCTGCAAACTGAGATGTGGAACGTGGGGTGGTGGGTTTTGTTTCCCCGGGCAGAAGCCTTTGTCAGTACCAGGAGGGTCCTTGTTCCTCAGGGGCAGGCTGCCTGCTGGATTTCCACGAATATCAAGATGCTGCCCAGGGATAAGCTGCCACCTGTGCCAACTCGGCTGCTTTGAGGGTGCCCATGGAGCTCTGCAAACTGAGACCAGGAAAGTGGTGTTCTGAGTTTTGTTTCCCCTGGCAGAAGCCTTTGTCAGTACCAGGTAGGCCCTCGGCCCTTTGGGGCCGGCAGCCTGCTGGATTTCCACGAATCTGAAGATGCCGACCAGGGACAAGCTGCCACTTGTGCCAACTCGCGCTACTTTGAGGGTGCCCACGGAGCTCTGCAAACTGAGACCAGGAACGTAGGGTTGTGGGTTTTGTTTTCCCGGGCAGAAGCCTCTCTCAGTACCAGGTAGGCCCTTGTTCCTTAGGGGCAGGCTGGCAGCAAGATTTCCACGAATATCAAGATGCTGCCCAGGGACAAGCTGCCACCTGTGCCAACTCGGGCTGCTTTGAGAGTTCCCATGGAACTCTGCAAACTGGGACCATTAACGTGAGGTGCTGAGTTTTGTTTCTCTGGGCAGAAACATTTGCAGTGCCAGGTAGGCCCTTGGTCTTTGAGGGCAGGCAGCCTGCTGGATTTCCATGAATATCAAGATGCTGCCAAAGGACAAGCTGCCACCTGTGCCAACTCGCGCTGCTTTGAGAGTGCCCATGGTGCTCTGCAAACTGAGACCAGAAACGTGGGGTGCTGGGTTTTTTTTTCCAGAGCAGAACCCTTTGTCAGTACCAGGTAGGCCCTTGGCCCTTGGGGGCCGGCTGCCTGCAGGATTTCCACGAATATCAAGATGCCGCCCAGGGACAAACTGCCACCTGTGCCAACTCGGGCTGCTTTGAGAGTGCCCATGGTGCTCTGCAAACTGAGACCAGAAACGTGGGGTGGTGGGTTTTGTTTCCCTGGGCAGAAGCCTTTGTCAGTACCAGGAGGGCCCTTGTTCCTCAGGGGCAGGCTGCCGGCTCAATTTCCACGAATATCAAGATGCTGCCCAGGGACAAACTGCAACTTGTGCAAACTCGCAGTGCTTTCAGTGTGCCCACGGAGCTCTGCAAACTGAGACCAGGAACGTAGGACTGTGGGTTTTGTTTTCCCGGACAGAAGCCTCTCTCAGTACCAGGTAGGCCCACCACAATTAGGGGCAGGCTGGCAGCAAGATTTCCACGAATATCAAGATGCTGCCCAGGGACAAGCTGCCACCTGTGCCAACTCGCGCTGCTTTGAGAGTGCCCACGGAGCTCTGCAAACTGTGGCCAGGACGGTGGGGTGCTGAGTTTTTTTTTCCCGGGCAGAAGCCTTTGTCAGTACTAGGTAGGCCCATGGTCGTTCAGGGCCGTCAGCCTGCTGAATTTCAATGAATATCAAGATGCTGCCCACGGAGGAGCTGCCACCTGTGCCAACTCGGGCTGCTTTGAGAGTGCCCATGGAGCTCTGCAAACTGGGACCATTAACGTGAGGTGCTGAGTTTTGTTTCTCTGGGCAGAAACATTTGCAGTGCCAGGTAGGCCCTTGGTCTTTAAGGGCAGGCAGCCTGCTGGATTTCCATGAATATCAAGATTCTGCCAAAGGACAAGCTGCCACCTGTGCCAACTCGCGCTGCTTTGAGAGTGCCCATGGTGCTCTGCAAACTGAGACCAGAAACGTGGGGTGCTGGGTTTTGTTTTCCAGAGCAGAAGCCTTTGTCAGTACCAGGTAGGCCCTTGGCCCTTGGGGGCCGGCTGCCTGCAGGATTTCCACGAATATCAAGATGCCGCCCAGGGACAAGCTGCCACCTGTGCCAACTCGGGCTGCTTTGAGGGTGCCCACGGAGCTCTGCAAACTGAGACCAGGAACGTGGGGTTATGGGTTTTGTTTTCCCGGGCAGAAGCCTTTGTCAGTACCAGGAGGGCCCTTGTTCCTCAGGGGCAGGCTGCCGGCTAAATTTCCACGAATATCAAGATGCTGCCCAGGGACAAGCTGCCACTTGTGCCAACTCGCGCTGCTTTGGGGGTGCCCACGGAGCTCTGCAAACTGAGACCAGGAACGTAGGGTTGTGGGTTTTGTTTTCCCGGGCAGAAGCCTTTGTCAGTGCCAGGTAGGCCCTTGTTCCTTAGGGGCAGGCTGGCAGGAAGATTTCCACGAATATCAAGATGCTGCCCAGGGACAAGCTGCCACCTGTGCCAACTCGGGCTGCTTTGAGAGTGCCCATGGAACTCTGCAAACTGGGACCATTAACGTGAGGTGCTGAGATTTGTTTCTCTGGGCAGAAACATTTGCAGTGCCAGGTAGGCCCTTGGTCTTTGAGGGCAGGCAGCCTGCTGGATTTCCATGAATATCAAGATGCTGCCAAAGGACAAGCTGCCACTTGTGCCAACTCGCGCTGCTTTGAGAGTGCCCATGGTGCTCTGCAAACTGAGACCAGAAACGTGGGGTGCTGGGTTTTGTTTTCCAGAGCAGAAGCCTTTGTCAGTACCAGGTAGGCCCTTGGCCCTTGGGGGCCGGCTGCCTGCAGGATTTCCACGAATATCAAGATGCCGCCCAGGGACAAACTGCCACCTGTGCCAACTCGGGCTGCTTTGAGAGTGCCCATGGTGCTCTGCAAACTGAGACCAGAAACGTGGGGTGGTGGGTTTTGTTTCCCTGGGCAGAAGCCTTTGTCAGTACCAGGAGGGCCCTTGTTCCTCAGGGGCAGGCTGCCGGCTCAATTTCCACGAATATCAAGATGCTGCCCAGGGACAAACTGCAACTTGTGCAAACTCGCAGTGCATTCAGTGTGCCCACGGAGCTCTGCAAACTGAGACCAGGAACGTAGGACTGTGGGTTTTGTTTTCCCGGACAGAAGCCTCTCTCAGTACCAGGTAGGCCCACCACAATTAGGGGCAGGCTGGCAGGAAGATTTCCACGAATATCAAGATGCTGCCCAGGGACAAGCTGCCACCTGTGCCAACTCGCGCTGCTTTGAGAGTGCCCACGGAGCTCTGCAAACTGTGGCCAGGACGGTGGGGTGCTGAGTTTTTTTTTCCCGGGCAGAAGCCTTTGTCAGTACTAGGTAGGCCCATGGTCGTTCAGGGCCGTCAGCCTGCTGAATTTCAATGAATATCAAGATGCTGCCCACGGAGGAGCTGCCACCTGTGCCAACTCGGGCTGCTTTGAGAGTGCCCATGGCGCTCTGCAAACTGAGACCAGGAACGTGGGGGTGGTGAGTTTTGTTTTCCCGGTCAGAAGCCTTTGTGAGTACCAGGTGGGCCCTTGTTCCATAGGGGCAGGCTGCCGGCTGGATTTCCACGAATATCAAGATGCCGCCCAGGGACAAGCTGCCACCTGTGCCAACTCGGGCTGCTTTGAGAGTGCCCATGGAGCTCTGCAAACTGAGACCAGGAACGTGGGGTCGTGGGTTTTGTTTTCCCGGGCAGAAGCCTTTGTCAGTACCAAGAAGCCCCTCAGCCCTTAGAGGCAGTCTGCCTGCTGGATTTCCCCGAATATCAAGATGCCGCCCAGGGACAAGCTGCCACCTGTGCCAACTCGGGCTGCTTTGAGAGTGCCCATGGAGCTCTGCAAAGTGAGACCAGGAACTTGCCTTGGTGAGTTTTGTTTCCCTGGGCAGAAGCCTTTGTCAGTACCAGGTAGGCTCTCGTAATTCAGGGCCGGCTGCCTCCTGGATTTCCACGAATATCAAGATGCTGCCCAGGGACCAGCTTCCACTTGTGCCAACTCGCGCTGCTTTGAGAGTGCCCACGGAGCTCTGCAAACTGAGACCAGGAACGTAGGGTTGTGGGTTTTGTTTTCCCGGGCAGAAGCCTCTCTCAGTACCAGGTAGGCCCTTGTTCCTTAGGGGCAGGCTGGCAGCAAGATTTCCACGAATATCAAGATGCTGCCCAGGGACAAGCTGCCACCTGTGCCAACTCGGGCTGCTTTGAGAGTTCCCATGGAGCTCTGCAAACTGGGACCATAAACGTGAAGTGCTGAGTTTTGTTTGCCAGGGCAGAAACATTTGCAGTGCCAGGTAGGCCCTTGGTCTTTAAGGGCTGGCAGCCTGCTGGATTTCCACGAATATCAAGATGCTGCCCAGGGATAAGCTGCCACCTGTGGCAACTCGGGCTGCTTTGAGGGTGCCCATGGAGCTCTGCAAACTGAGACCAGGAAAGTGGTGTTCTGAGTTTTGTTTCCCCTGGCAGAAGACTTTGTCAGTACCAGGTAGGCCCTCAGCCCTTTGGGGCCGGCAGCCTGCTGGATTTCCACGAATATCAAGATGCCGACCAGGGACAAGCTGCCACTTGTGCCAACTCGCGCTGCTTTGAGAGAGCCCATGGAGCTCTGCAAACTGAGACCAGGAACGTGGGGTGCTGAGTTTTGTTTTCCCGGTCAGAAGCCTTTGTCAGTACCAGGTGGGCCCTTGTTCCACAGGGGCAGGCTGCCGGCTGGATTTCCACGAATATCAAGATGCTGCCCAGGGACAAGCTGCCACCTGTGCCAACTCGGGCTGCTTTGAGAGTTCCCATGGAGCTCTGCAAACTGGGACCATTAACGTGAGGTGCTGAGTTTTGTTTCTCTGGGCAGAAACATTTGCAGTGCCAGGTAGGCCCTTGGTCTTTAAGGGCAGGCAGCCTGCTGGATTTCCATGAATATCAAGATTCTGCCAAAGGACAAGCTGCCACCTGTGCCAACTCGCGCTGCTTTGAGAGTGCCCATGGTGCTCTGCAAACTGAGACCAGAAACGTGGGGTGCTGGGTTTTGTTTTCCAGAGCAGAAGCCTTTGTCAGTACCAGGTAGGCCCTTGGCCCTTGGGGGCCAGCTGCCTGCAGGATTTCCACGAATATCAAGATGCCGCCCAGGGACAAGCTGCCACCTGTGCCAACTCGGGCTGCTTTGAGGGTGCCCACGGAGCTCTGCAAACTGAGACCAGGAACGTGGGGTTATGGGTTTTGTTTTCCCGGGCAGAAGCCTTTGTCAGTACCAGGAGGGCCCTTGTTCCTCAGGGGCAGGCTGCCGGCTAAATTTCCACGAATATCAAGATGCTGCCCAGGGACAAGCTGCCACTTGTGCCAACTCGCGCTGCTTTGGGGGTGCCCACGGAGCTCTGCAAACTGAGACCAGGAACGTAGGGTTGTGGGTTTTGTTTTCCCGGGCAGAAGCCTTTGTCAGTGCCAGGTAGGCCCTTGTTCCTTAGGGGCAGGCTGGCAGGAAGATTTCCACGAATATCAAGATGCTGCCCAGGGACAAGCTGCCACCTGTGCCAACTCGGGCTGCTTTGAGAGTGCCCATGGAACTCTGCAAACTGGGACCATTAACGTGAGGTGCTGAGATTTGTTTCTCTGGGCAGAAACATTTGCAGTGCCAGGTAGGCCCTTGGTCTTTGAGGGCAGGCAGCCTGCTGGATTTCCATGAATATCAAGATGCTGCCAAAGGACAAGCTGCCACTTGTGCCAACTCGCGCTGCTTTGAGAGTGCCCATGGTGCTCTGCAAACTGAGACCAGAAACGTGGGGTGCTGGGTTTTGTTTTCCAGAGCAGAAGCCTTTGTCAGTACCAGGTAGGCCCTTGGCCCTTGGGGGCCGGCTGCCTGCAGGATTTCCACGAATATCAAGATGCCGCCCAGGGACAAACTGCCACCTGTGCCAACTCGGGCTGCTTTGAGAGTGCCCATGGTGCTCTGCAAACTGAGACCAGAAACGTGGGGTGGTGGGTTTTGTTTCCCTGGGCAGAAGCCTTTGTCAGTACCAGGAGGGCCCTTGTTCCTCAGGGGCAGGCTGCCGGCTCAATTTCCACGAATATCAAGATGCTGCCCAGGGACAAACTGCAACTTGTGCAAACTCGCAGTGCATTCAGTGTGCCCACGGAGCTCTGCAAACTGAGACCAGGAACGTAGGACTGTGGGTTTTGTTTTCCCGGACAGAAGCCTCTCTCAGTACCAGGTAGGCCCACCACAATTAGGGGCAGGCTGGCAGGAAGATTTCCACGAATATCAAGATGCTGCCCAGGGACAAGCTGCCACCTGTGCCAACTCGCGCTGCTTTGAGAGTGCCCACGGAGCTCTGCAAACTGTGGCCAGGACGGTGGGGTGCTGAGTTTTTTTTTCCCGGGCAGAAGCCTTTGTCAGTACTAGGTAGGCCCATGGTCGTTCAGGGCCGTCAGCCTGCTGAATTTCAATGAATATCAAGATGCTGCCCACGGAGGAGCTGCCACCTGTGCCAACTCGGGCTGCTTTGAGAGTGCCCATGGCGCTCTGCAAACTGAGACCAGGAACGTGGGGTGGTGAGTTTTGTTTTCCCGGTCAGAAGCCTTTGTGAGTACCAGGTGGGCCCTTGTTCCATAGGGGCAGGCTGCCGGCTGGATTTCCACGAATATCAAGATGCCGCCCAGGGACAAGCTGCCACCTGTGCCAACTCGGGCTGCTTTGAGAGTGCCCATGGAGCTCTGCAAACTGAGACCAGGAACGTGGGGTCGTGGGTTTTGTTTTCCCGGGCAGAAGCCTTTGTCAGTACCAAGAAGCCCCTCAGCCCTTAGAGGCAGTCTGCCTGCTGGATTTCCCCGAATATCAAGATGCCGCCCAGGGACAAGCTGCCACCTGTGCCAACTCGGGCTGCTTTGAGAGTGCCCATGGAGCTCTGCAAAGTGAGACCAGGAACTTGCCTTGGTGAGTTTTGTTTCCCTGGGCAGAAGCCTTTGTCAGTACCAGGTAGGCTCTCGTAATTCAGGGCCGGCTGCCTCCTGGATTTCCACGAATATCAAGATGCTGCCCAGGGACCAGCTTCCACTTGTGCCAACTCGCACTGCTTTGAGAGTGCCCACGGAGCTCTGCAAACTGAGACCAGGAACGTAGGGTTGTGGGTTTTGTTTTCCCGGGCAGAAGCCTCTCTCAGTACCAGGTAGGCCCTTGTTCCTTAGGGGCAGGCTGGCAGCAAGATTTCCACGAATATCAAGATGCTGCCCAGGGACAAGCTGCCACCTGTGCCAACTCGGGCTGCTTTGAGAGTTCCCATGGAGCTCTGCAAACTGGGACCATAAACGTGAAGTGCTGAGTTTTGTTTGCCAGGGCAGAAACATTTGCAGTGCCAGGTAGGCCCTTGGTCTTTAAGGGCTGGCAGCCTGCTGGATTACCATGAATATCAAGATGCTGCCCAGGGACAAGCTGCCACCTGTGCCAACTCGGGCTGCTTTGAGTGTGCCCACGTAGCTCTGCAAACTGAGATGTGGAACGTGGGGTTATGGGTTTTGTTTTCCCGGGCAGAAGCCTTTGTCAGTACCAGGTAGGCCCTTGTTCCTCAGGGGCAGGCTGCCCGCTGGATTTCCACGAATATCAAGATGCTGCCCAGGGACAAGCTGCCACTTGTGCCAACTCGCGCTGCTTTGAGGGTGCCCACGGAGCTCTGCAAACTGAGACCAGGAACGTAGGGTTGTGGGTTTTGTTTTCCCGGGCAGAAGCCTCTCTCAGTACCAGGTAGGCCCTTGTTCCTTAGGGGCAGGCTGGCAGCAAGATTTCCACGAATATCAAGATGCTGCCCAGGGACAAGCTGCCACCTGTGCCAACTCAGGCTGCTTTGAGAGTGCCCATGGAGCTCTGCAAACTGAGACCAGGAACCTGGGTTGCTGAGTTTTGTTTCTCCGGGCAGAAGCATTTGAAGTGCCAGGTAGGCCCTCGGTCCTTAAGGGCAGGCAGCCTGCTGGATTTCCACGAATATCAAGATGCTGCCCAGGGACAAGCTGCCACCTGTGCCAACTCGGGCTGCTTTGAGAGTGCCCATGGTGCTCTGCAAACTGAGACCAGAAACGTGGGGTGCTGGGTTTTGTTTTCCCGGGCAGAAGACTTTGTCAGTACCAGGTCGGCCCTTGACCCTTGTGGGCCAGCTGCCTGCAGGATTTCCACGAATATCAAGATGCTGCCCAGGGACAAGCTGCCACTTGTGCCAACTCGGGCTGCTTTGAGAGTGCCCACGGAGCTCTTCAAACTGAGAGAAAGTATGTGGGGTTATGGGTTTTGTTTTCCCGGGCAGAAGCCTTTGTCAGTACCAAGAAGCCCCTCAGCCCTTAGAGGCAGTCTGCCTGCTGGATTTCCCCGAATATCAAGATGCCGCCCAGGGACAAGCTGCCACCTGTGCCAACTCGGGCTGCTTTGAGAGTGCCCATGGAGCTCTGCGAAGTTCGACCAGGAACTTGCCTTGGTGAGTTTTGTTTCCCCGGGCAGAAGTATTTGCAGTACAAGGCAGGCTCTCGGAACTTCCGGGCCGGCTGCCTCCTGGATTTCCACGAATATCAAGATGCTGCCCAGGGACAAGCTGCCACTCGTGCCAACTCGCGCTGCTTTGAGGGTGCCCACGGAGCTCTGCAAACTGAGACCAGGAACATAGGGTTGTGGGTTTTGTTTTCCCGGGCAGAAGCCTCTCTCAGTACCAGGTAGGCCCTTGTTCCTTAGGGGCAGGCTGGCAGCAAGATTTCCACGAATATCAAGATGCTGCCCAGGGACAAGCTGCACCCTGTGCCAACTCGGGCTGCTTTGAGAGTTCCCATGGAGCTCTGCAAACTGGGACCATTAACGTGAGGTGCTGAGTTTTGTTTCTCTGGGCAGAAACATTTGCAGTGCCAGGTAGGCCCTTGGTATTTAAGGGCAGGTAGCCTGCTGGATTTCCATGAATATCAAGATGCTGCCAAAGGACAAGCTGCCACCTGTGCCAACTCGCGCTGCTTTGAGAGTGCCCATGGTGCTCTGCAAACTGAGACCAGAAACGTGGGGTGCTGGGTTTTGTTTTCCAGAGCAGAAGCCTTTGTCAGTACCAGGTAGGCCCTTGGCCCTTGGGGGCCGGCTGCCTGCAGGATTTCCACGAATATCAAGATGCCGCCCAGGGACCAGCTGCCACCTGTGCCAACTCGGGCTGCTTTGAGGGTGCCCACGGAGCTCTGCAAACTGAGATGTGGAACGAGGGGTTATGGGTTTTGTTTTCCCGGGCAGAAGCCTTTGTCAGTACCAGGAGGGCCCTTGTTCATCAGGGGCAGTCTGCTGGCTGGATTTCCACGAATATCAAGATGCTGCCCAGGGACAAGCTGCCACTTGTGCCAACTCGCGCTGCTTTGGGGGTGCCCACGGAGCTCTGCAAACTGAGACCAGGAACGTAGGGTTGTGGGTTTTGTTTTCCCGGGCAGAAGCCTTTGTCAGTGCCAGGTAGGCCCTTGTTCCTTAGGGGCAGGCTGGCAGGAAGATTTCCACGAATATCAAGATGCTGCCCAGGGACAAGCTGCCACCTGTGCCAACTCGGGCTGCTTTGAGAGTGCCCATGGAGCTCTGAAAACTGAGACCATGAACCTGGGGTGCTGAGTTTTTTTTCCCCGGGCAGAAGCCTTTGTCAGTACCAGGTAGGCCCTTGTTCCTTAAGGGCAGGCACCCTGCTGGAATTCCACGAATATCAAGATGCTGCCCAGGGACAAGCTGCCACCTGTGCTAACTCGGGCTGCTTTGAGAGTGCCCATGGTGCTCTGCAAACTGAGACCAGAAACGTGGGGTTATGGGTTTTGTTATCCCGGGCAGAAGCATTTGTCAGTACCAGGTCAGGCCTTGGCCCTTGGGGGCCAGCTGCCTGCAGGATTTCCACGAATATCAAGATGCTGCCCAGGGACAAGCTGCCACTTGCGCCAACTCGGGCTGCTTTGAGAGTGCCCACGGAGCTCTTCAAACTGAGAGAAAGTATGTGGGGTTATGGGTTTTGTTTTCCCGGGCAGAAACATTTGTCAGTACCAAGTAGGCCCTCAGCCCTTAGAGGCAGTCTGCCTGCTGGATTTCCACGCATATCAAGATGCCACCCAGGGACAAGCTGCCACCTGTGCCAACTCGGGCTGCTTTGAGAGTGCCCATGGAGCTCTGCAAAGTTAGACCAGGAACCTGGGGTGCTGAGTTTTGTTTCTCTGGGCAGAAACATTTGCAGTGCCAGGTAGGCCCTCGGTCCTTAAGGGCAGGCAGCCTGCTGGATTTCCACGAATATCAAGATGCTGCCCAGGGACAAGCTGCCACCTGTGCCAACTCGCGCTGCTTTGAGAGTGCCCATGGTGCTCTGCAAACTGAGACCAGAAACGTGGGGTGCTGGGTTTTGTTTTCCAGGGCAGAAGCCTTTGTCAGTACCAAGTAGGCCCTTGTTCCTTAGGGACAGCCGGGAAGCAAGATTTCCCTGAATATCAAGATGCTGCCCAGGGATATTCTGCCACCTGTGCCAACTCGGGCTGCTTTGAGTGTGCCCACGGAGTTCTTCAAGCTGAGACCAGGAACGTGGGTTTGTGGGTTTTGTTTTCCCGGGCAGAAACATTTACAGGACCAGGTAGGCCCTCGGCCCTTTGGGGGAGACTGGCACCAGGATTTCCACGAAAATCTAGTTTCCGCCAAGGGACAAGCTGCCACCTGTGCCAACTCGGGCTTCTTTGAGAGTGCCCATGGAGCTCTGCAAACTGAGACCAGGAAAGTGGTGTTCTGAGTTTTGTTTTCCCGGGCAGAAGCCTTTGTCAGTACCAGGTAGGCCGTTGGCCCTTGGGGGCCAGCTGCCTGCAGGATTTCCACGAATATCAAGATGCCGCCCAGGGACAAGCTGCCACCTGTGCCAACTCGGGCTGCTTTGAGAGTGCCCACAGAGCTCTTCAAACTGAGAGAAAGTATGTGGGGTTATGGGTTTTGTTTTCCCGGGCAGAAGCCTTTGTCAGTACCAAGTAGGCCCTCAGCCCTTAGAGGCAGTCTGCCTGCTGGATTTCCACGCATATCAAGATGCCACCCAGGGACAAGCTGCCACCTGTGCCAACTCGGGCTGCTTTGAGAGTGCCCATGGAGCTCTGCAAAGTTAGACCAGGAACTTGCCTTGGTGAGTTTTGTTTCCCCGGGCAGAAGTATTTGCAGTACAAGGCAGGCCCTCGGAACTTCAGGGCCAGCTGCCTCCTGGATTTCCACGAATATCAAGATGCTGGCCAGGGACAAGCTGCCACTCCTGCCAACTCGCGCTGCTTTGATGGTGCCCACGGAGCTCTGCAAACTGAGACCAGGAACGTAGGGTTGTGGGTTTTGTTTTCCCGGGCAGAAGCCTCTCTCAGTACCAGGTAGGCCCTTGTTCCTTAGGGGCAGGCTGGCAGCAAGATTTCCACGAATATCAAGATGCTGCCCAGGGACAAGCTGCCACCTGTGCCAACTCGGGCTGCTTTGAGAGTTCCCATGGAGCTCTGCAAACTGGGACCATTAACGTGAGGTGCTGAGTTTTGTTTCTCTGGGCAGAAACATTTGCAGTGCCAGGTAGGCCCTTGGTCTTTGAGGGCAGGCAGCCTGCTGGATTTCCATGAATATCAAGATGCTGCCAAAGGACAAGCTGCCACCTGTGCCAACTCGGGCTGCTTTGAGAGTGCCCATGGTGCTCTGCAAACTGAGACCAGAAACGTGGGGTGCTGGGTTTTGTTTTCCAGAGCAGAAGCCTTTGTCAGTACCAGGTAGGCCCTTGGCCCTTGGGGGCCGGCTGCCTGCAGGATTTCCACGAATATCAAGATGCCGCCCAGGGACAAGCTGCCACCTGTGCCAACTCGGGCTGCTTTGAGGGTGCCCACGGAGCTCTGCAAACTGAGACCAGGAACGTAGGGTTGTGGGTTTTGTTTTCCCGGGCAGAAGCCTTTGTCAGTACCAGGTAGGCCCTTGTTCCTTACGGGCAGGCTGGCAGGAAGATTTCCACGAATATCAAGATGCTGCCCAGGGACAAGCTGCCACCTGTGCCAACTCGGGCTGCTTTGAGAGTGCCCATGGAGCTCTGCAAACTGAGACCATGAACCTGGGGTGCTGAGTTTTGTTTCCCCGGGCAGAAGCCTTTGTCAGTCCCAGGTAGGCCCTCGGTCCTGAAGCGCAGGCAGCCTGCTGGAATTCCACGAATATCAAGATGCTGCCCAGGGACAAGCTGCCACCTGTGCTAACTCAGGCTGCTTTGAGAGTGCCCATGGTGCTCTGCAAACTGAGACCAGAAACGTGGGGTGCTGGGTTGTGTTTCCCCGGGCAGAAGCCTTTGTCAGTACCAGGTCAGGCCTTGGCCCTTGGGGGCCAGCTGCCTGCAGGATTTCCACGAATATCAAGATGCTGCCCAGGGACAAGCTGCCACTTGTGCCAACTCGGGCTGCTTTGAGAGTGCCCACGGAGCTCTTCAAACTGAGAGAAAGTATGTGGGGTTATGGGTTTTGTTTTCCCCGGCAGAAGCCTTTGTCAGTACCAAGTAGGCCCTCAGCCCTTAGAGGCAGTCTGCCTGCTGGATTTCCACGCATATCAAGATGCCACCAAGGGACAAGCTGCCACCTGTGCCAACTCGGGCTGCTTTGAGAGTGCCCATGGAGCTCTGCAAAGTTAGACCAGGAACTTGCCTTGGTGAGTTTTGTTTCCCCGGGCAGAAGCATTTGCAGTACCAGGCAGGCTCTCGGAACTTCAGGGCCGGCTGCCTCCTGGATTTCCACGAATATCAAGATGCTGCCCAGGGACAAGCTGCCACTCCTGCCAACTCGCAGTGCTTTCAGTGTGCCCACGGAGCTCTGCAAACTGAGACCAGGAACGTAGGGTTGTGGGTTTTGTTTTCCCGGACAGAAGCCTCTCTCAGTACCAGGTAGGCCCACCACAATTAGGGGCAGGCTGGCAGCAAGATTTCCACGAATATCAAGATGCTGCCCAGGGACAAGCTGCCACCTGTGACAACTCGCGCTGCTTTGAGAGTGCCCACGGAGCTCTGCAAACTGTGGCCAGGACGGTGGGGTGCTGAGTTTTTTTTTCCCGGGCAGAAGCCTTTGTCAGTACTAGGTAGGCCCATGGTCGTTCAGGGCCGTCAGCCTGCTGAATTTCAATGAATATCAAGATGCTGCCCACGGAGGAGCTGCCACCTGTGCCAACTCGGGCTGCTTTGAGAGTGCCCATGGCGCTCTGCAAACTGAGACCAGGAACGTGGGGTGGTGAGTTTTGTTTTCCCGGTCAGAAGCCTTTGTGAGTACCAGGTGGGCCCTTGTTCCATAGGGGCAGGCTGCCGGCTGGATTTCCACGAATATCAAGATGCCGCCCAGGGACAAGCTGCCACCTGTGCCAACTCGGGCTGCTTTGAGAGTGCCCATGGAGCTCTGCAAACTGAGACCAGGAACGTGGGGTCGTGGGTTTTGTTTTCCCGGGCAGAAGCCTTTGTCAGTACCAAGAAGCCCCTCAGCCCTTAGAGGCAGTCTGCCTGCTGGATTTCCCCGAATATCAAGATGCCGCCCAGGGACAAGCTGCCACCTGTGCCAACTCGGGCTGCTTTGAGAGTGCCCATGGAGCTCTGCGAAGTTAGACCAGGAACTTGCCTTGGTGAGTTTTGTTTTCCAGGGCAGAAGCCTTTGTCAGTACCAGGTAGGCTCTCGTAATTCAGGGCCGGCTGCCTCCTGGATTTCCACGAATATCAAGATGCCGCCCAGGGAGCAGCTTCCACTTGTGCCAACTCGCGCTGCTTTGAGAGTGCCCACGGAGCTCTGCAAACTGAGACCAGGAACGTAGGGTTTTGGGTTTTGTTTTCCCGGGCAGAAGCCTCTCTCAGTACCAGGTAGGCCCTTGTTCCTTAGGGGCAGGCTGGCAGCAAGATTTCCACGATTATCAAGATGCTGCCCAGGGACAAGCTGCCACCTGTGCCAACTCGGGCTGCTTTGAGAGTTCCCATGGAGCTCTGCAAACTGGGACCATAAACGTGAGGTGCTGAGTTTTGTTTGCCAGGGCAGAAACATTTGCAGTGCCAGGGAGGCCCTTGGTCTTTAAGGGCTGGCAGCCTGCTGGATTACCATGAATATCAAGATGCTGCCCAGGGACAAGCTGCCACCTGTGCCAACTCGGGCTGCTTTGAGTGTGCCCACGTAGCTCTGCAAACTGAGATGTGGAACGTGGGGTTATGGGTTTTGTTTTCCCGGGCAGAAGCCTTTGTCAGTACCAGGTAGGCCCTTGTTCCTCAGGGGCAGGCTGCCCGCTGGATTTCCACGAATATCAAGATGCTGCCCAGGGACAAGCTGCCACTTGTGCCAACTCGCGCTGCTTTGAGGGTGCCCATGGAGCTCTGCAAACTGAGATGTGGAACGTGGGGTGGTGGGTTTTGTTTCCCCGGGCAGAAGCCTTTGTCAGTACCAGGAGGGTCCTTGTTCCTCAGGGGCAGGCTGCCTGCTGGATTTCCACGAATATCAAGATGCTGCCCAGGGATAAGCTGCCACCTGTGCCAACTCGGCTGCTTTGAGGGTGCCCATGGAGCTCTGCAAACTGAGACCAGGAAAGTGGTGTTCTGAGTTTTGTTTCCCCTGGCAGAAGCCTTTGTCAGTACCAGGTAGGCCCTCGGCCCTTTGGGGCCGGCAGCCTGCTGGATTTCCACGAATCTGAAGATGCCGACCAGGGACAAGCTGCCACTTGTGCCAACTCGCGCTACTTTGAGGGTGCCCACGGAGCTCTGCAAACTGAGACCAGGAACGTAGGGTTGTGGGTTTTGTTTTCCCGGGCAGAAGCCTCTCTCAGTACCAGGTAGGCCCTTGTTCCTTAGGGGCAGGCTGGCAGCAAGATTTCCACGAATATCAAGATGCTGCCCAGGGACAAGCTGCCACCTGTGCCAACTCGGGCTGCTTTGAGAGTTCCCATGGAACTCTGCAAACTGGGACCATTAACGTGAGGTGCTGAGTTTTGTTTCTCTGGGCAGAAACATTTGCAGTGCCAGGTAGGCCCTTGGTCTTTGAGGGCAGGCAGCCTGCTGGATTTCCATGAATATCAAGATGCTGCCAAAGGACAAGCTGCCACCTGTGCCAACTCGCGCTGCTTTGAGAGTGCCCATGGTGCTCTGCAAACTGAGACCAGAAACGTGGGGTGCTGGGTTTTTTTTTCCAGAGCAGAACCCTTTGTCAGTACCAGGTAGGCCCTTGGCCCTTGGGGGCCGGCTGCCTGCAGGATTTCCACGAATATCAAGATGCCGCCCAGGGACAAACTGCCACCTGTGCCAACTCGGGCTGCTTTGAGAGTGCCCATGGTGCTCTGCAAACTGAGACCAGAAACGTGGGGTGGTGGGTTTTGTTTCCCTGGGCAGAAGCCTTTGTCAGTACCAGGAGGGCCCTTGTTCCTCAGGGGCAGGCTGCCGGCTCAATTTCCACGAATATCAAGATGCTGCCCAGGGACAAACTGCAACTTGTGCAAACTCGCAGTGCTTTCAGTGTGCCCACGGAGCTCTGCAAACTGAGACCAGGAACGTAGGACTGTGGGTTTTGTTTTCCCGGACAGAAGCCTCTCTCAGTACCAGGTAGGCCCACCACAATTAGGGGCAGGCTGGCAGCAAGATTTCCACGAATATCAAGATGCTGCCCAGGGACAAGCTGCCACCTGTGCCAACTCGCGCTGCTTTGAGAGTGCCCACGGAGCTCTGCAAACTGTGGCCAGGACGGTGGGGTGCTGAGTTTTTTTTTCCCGGGCAGAAGCCTTTGTCAGTACTAGGTAGGCCCATGGTCGTTCAGGGCCGTCAGCCTGCTGAATTTCAATGAATATCAAGATGCTGCCCACGGAGGAGCTGCCACCTGTGCCAACTCGGGCTGCTTTGAGAGTGCCCATGGAGCTCTGCAAACTGGGACCATTAACGTGAGGTGCTGAGTTTTGTTTCTCTGGGCAGAAACATTTGCAGTGCCAGGTAGGCCCTTGGTCTTTAAGGGCAGGCAGCCTGCTGGATTTCCATGAATATCAAGATTCTGCCAAAGGACAAGCTGCCACCTGTGCCAACTCGCGCTGCTTTGAGAGTGCCCATGGTGCTCTGCAAACTGAGACCAGAAACGTGGGGTGCTGGGTTTTGTTTTCCAGAGCAGAAGCCTTTGTCAGTACCAGGTAGGCCCTTGGCCCTTGGGGGCCGGCTGCCTGCAGGATTTCCACGAATATCAAGATGCCGCCCAGGGACAAGCTGCCACCTGTGCCAACTCGGGCTGCTTTGAGGGTGCCCACGGAGCTCTGCAAACTGAGACCAGGAACGTGGGGTTATGGGTTTTGTTTTCCCGGGCAGAAGCCTTTGTCAGTACCAGGAGGGCCCTTGTTCCTCAGGGGCAGGCTGCCGGCTAAATTTCCACGAATATCAAGATGCTGCCCAGGGACAAGCTGCCACTTGTGCCAACTCGCGCTGCTTTGGGGGTGCCCACGGAGCTCTGCAAACTGAGACCAGGAACGTAGGGTTGTGGGTTTTGTTTTCCCGGGCAGAAGCCTTTGTCAGTGCCAGGTAGGCCCTTGTTCCTTAGGGGCAGGCTGGCAGGAAGATTTCCACGAATATCAAGATGCTGCCCAGGGACAAGCTGCCACCTGTGCCAACTCGGGCTGCTTTGAGAGTGCCCATGGAACTCTGCAAACTGGGACCATTAACGTGAGGTGCTGAGATTTGTTTCTCTGGGCAGAAACATTTGCAGTGCCAGGTAGGCCCTTGGTCTTTGAGGGCAGGCAGCCTGCTGGATTTCCATGAATATCAAGATGCTGCCAAAGGACAAGCTGCCACTTGTGCCAACTCGCGCTGCTTTGAGAGTGCCCATGGTGCTCTGCAAACTGAGACCAGAAACGTGGGGTGCTGGGTTTTGTTTTCCAGAGCAGAAGCCTTTGTCAGTACCAGGTAGGCCCTTGGCCCTTGGGGGCCGGCTGCCTGCAGGATTTCCACGAATATCAAGATGCCGCCCAGGGACAAACTGCCACCTGTGCCAACTCGGGCTGCTTTGAGAGTGCCCATGGTGCTCTGCAAACTGAGACCAGAAACGTGGGGTGGTGGGTTTTGTTTCCCTGGGCAGAAGCCTTTGTCAGTACCAGGAGGGCCCTTGTTCCTCAGGGGCAGGCTGCCGGCTCAATTTCCACGAATATCAAGATGCTGCCCAGGGACAAACTGCAACTTGTGCAAACTCGCAGTGCATTCAGTGTGCCCACGGAGCTCTGCAAACTGAGACCAGGAACGTAGGACTGTGGGTTTTGTTTTCCCGGACAGAAGCCTCTCTCAGTACCAGGTAGGCCCACCACAATTAGGGGCAGGCTGGCAGGAAGATTTCCACGAATATCAAGATGCTGCCCAGGGACAAGCTGCCACCTGTGCCAACTCGCGCTGCTTTGAGAGTGCCCACGGAGCTCTGCAAACTGTGGCCAGGACGGTGGGGTGCTGAGTTTTTTTTTCCCGGGCAGAAGCCTTTGTCAGTACTAGGTAGGCCCATGGTCGTTCAGGGCCGTCAGCCTGCTGAATTTCAATGAATATCAAGATGCTGCCCACGGAGGAGCTGCCACCTGTGCCAACTCGGGCTGCTTTGAGAGTGCCCATGGCGCTCTGCAAACTGAGACCAGGAACGTGGGGTGGTGAGTTTTGTTTTCCCGGTCAGAAGCCTTTGTGAGTACCAGGTGGGCCCTTGTTCCATAGGGGCAGGCTGCCGGCTGGATTTCCACGAATATCAAGATGCCGCCCAGGGACAAGCTGCCACCTGTGCCAACTCGGGCTGCTTTGAGAGTGCCCATGGAGCTCTGCAAACTGAGACCAGGAACGTGGGGTCGTGGGTTTTGTTTTCCCGGGCAGAAGCCTTTGTCAGTACCAAGAAGCCCCTCAGCCCTTAGAGGCAGTCTGCCTGCTGGATTTCCCCGAATATCAAGATGCCGCCCAGGGACAAGCTGCCACCTGTGCCAACTCGGGCTGCTTTGAGAGTGCCCATGGAGCTCTGCAAAGTGAGACCAGGAACTTGCCTTGGTGAGTTTTGTTTCCCTGGGCAGAAGCCTTTGTCAGTACCAGGTAGGCTCTCGTAATTCAGGGCCGGCTGCCTCCTGGATTTCCACGAATATCAAGATGCTGCCCAGGGACCAGCTTCCACTTGTGCCAACTCGCGCTGCTTTGAGAGTGCCCACGGAGCTCTGCAAACTGAGACCAGGAACGTAGGGTTGTGGGTTTTGTTTTCCCGGGCAGAAGCCTCTCTCAGTACCAGGTAGGCCCTTGTTCCTTAGGGGCAGGCTGGCAGCAAGATTTCCACGAATATCAAGATGCTGCCCAGGGACAAGCTGCCACCTGTGCCAACTCGGGCTGCTTTGAGAGTTCCCATGGAGCTCTGCAAACTGGGACCATAAACGTGAAGTGCTGAGTTTTGTTTGCCAGGGCAGAAACATTTGCAGTGCCAGGTAGGCCCTTGGTCTTTAAGGGCTGGCAGCCTGCTGGATTTCCACGAATATCAAGATGCTGCCCAGGGATAAGCTGCCACCTGTGGCAACTCGGGCTGCTTTGAGGGTGCCCATGGAGCTCTGCAAACTGAGACCAGGAAAGTGGTGTTCTGAGTTTTGTTTCCCCTGGCAGAAGACTTTGTCAGTACCAGGTAGGCCCTCAGCCCTTTGGGGCCGGCAGCCTGCTGGATTTCCACGAATATCAAGATGCCGACCAGGGACAAGCTGCCACTTGTGCCAACTCGCGCTGCTTTGAGAGAGCCCATGGAGCTCTGCAAACTGAGACCAGGAACGTGGGGTGCTGAGTTTTGTTTTCCCGGTCAGAAGCCTTTGTCAGTACCAGGTGGGCCCTTGTTCCACAGGGGCAGGCTGCCGGCTGGATTTCCACGAATATCAAGATGCTGCCCAGGGACAAGCTGCCACCTGTGCCAACTCGGGCTGCTTTGAGAGTTCCCATGGAGCTCTGCAAACTGGGACCATTAACGTGAGGTGCTGAGTTTTGTTTCTCTGGGCAGAAACATTTGCAGTGCCAGGTAGGCCCTTGGTCTTTAAGGGCAGGCAGCCTGCTGGATTTCCATGAATATCAAGATTCTGCCAAAGGACAAGCTGCCACCTGTGCCAACTCGCGCTGCTTTGAGAGTGCCCATGGTGCTCTGCAAACTGAGACCAGAAACGTGGGGTGCTGGGTTTTGTTTTCCAGAGCAGAAGCCTTTGTCAGTACCAGGTAGGCCCTTGGCCCTTGGGGGCCGGCTGCCTGCAGGATTTCCACGAATATCAAGATGCCGCCCAGGGACAAGCTGCCACCTGTGCCAACTCGGGCTGCTTTGAGGGTGCCCACGGAGCTCTGCAAACTGAGACCAGGAACGTGGGGTTATGGGTTTTGTTTTCCCGGGCAGAAGCCTTTGTCAGTACCAGGAGGGCCCTTGTTCCTCAGGGGCAGGCTGCCGGCTAAATTTCCACGAATATCAAGATGCTGCCCAGGGACAAGCTGCCACTTGTGCCAACTCGCGCTGCTTTGAGGGTGCCCACGGAGCTCTGCAAACTGAGACCAGGAACGTAGGGTTGTGGGTTTTGTTTTCCCGGGCAGAAGCCTTTGTCAGTGCCAGGTAGGCCCTTGTTCCTTAGGGGCAGGCTGGCAGGAAGATTTCCACGAATATCAAGATGCTGCCCAGGGACAAGCTGCCACCTGTGCCAACTCGGGCTGCTTTGAGAGTGCCCATGGAACTCTGCAAACTGGGACCATTAACGTGAGGTGCTGAGATTTGTTTCTCTGGGCAGAAACATTTGCAGTGCCAGGTAGGCCCTTGGTCTTTGAGGGCAGGCAGCCTGCTGGATTTCCATGAATATCAAGATGCTGCCAAAGGACAAGCTGCCACTTGTGCCAACTCGCGCTGCTTTGAGAGTGCCCATGGTGCTCTGCAAACTGAGACCAGAAACGTGGGGTGCTGGGTTTTGTTTTCCAGAGCAGAAGCCTTTGTCAGTACCAGGTAGGCCCTTGGCCCTTGGGGGCCGGCTGCCTGCAGGATTTCCACGAATATCAAGATGCCGCCCAGGGACAAACTGCCACCTGTGCCAACTCGGGCTGCTTTGAGAGTGCCCATGGTGCTCTGCAAACTGAGACCAGAAACGTGGGGTGGTGGGTTTTGTTTCCCTGGGCAGAAGCCTTTGTCAGTACCAGGAGGGCCCTTGTTCCTCAGGGGCAGGCTGCCGGCTCAATTTCCACGAATATCAAGATGCTGCCCAGGGACAAACTGCAACTTGTGCAAACTCGCAGTGCATTCAGTGTGCCCACGGAGCTCTGCAAACTGAGACCAGGAACGTAGGACTGTGGGTTTTGTTTTCCCGGACAGAAGCCTCTCTCAGTACCAGGTAGGCCCACCACAATTAGGGGCAGGCTGGCAGGAAGATTTCCACGAATATCAAGATGCTGCCCAGGGACAAGCTGCCACCTGTGCCAACTCGCGCTGCTTTGAGAGTGCCCACGGAGCTCTGCAAACTGTGGCCAGGACGGTGGGGTGCTGAGTTTTTTTTTCCCGGGCAGAAGCCTTTGTCAGTACTAGGTAGGCCCATGGTCGTTCAGGGCCGTCAGCCTGCTGAATTTCAATGAATATCAAGATGCTGCCCACGGAGGAGCTGCCACCTGTGCCAACTCGGGCTGCTTTGAGAGTGCCCATGGCGCTCTGCAAACTGAGACCAGGAACGTGGGGTGGTGAGTTTTGTTTTCCCGGTCAGAAGCCTTTGTGAGTACCAGGTGGGCCCTTGTTCCATAGGGGCAGGCTGCCGGCTGGATTTCCACGAATATCAAGATGCCGCCCAGGGACAAGCTGCCACCTGTGCCAACTCGGGCTGCTTTGAGAGTGCCCATGGAGCTCTGCAAACTGAGACCAGGAACGTGGGGTCGTGGGTTTTGTTTTCCCGGGCAGAAGCCTTTGTCAGTACCAAGAAGCCCCTCAGCCCTTAGAGGCAGTCTGCCTGCTGGATTTCCCCGAATATCAAGATGCCGCCCAGGGACAAGCTGCCACCTGTGCCAACTCGGGCTGCTTTGAGAGTGCCCATGGAGCTCTGCAAAGTGAGACCAGGAACTTGCCTTGGTGAGTTTTGTTTCCCTGGGCAGAAGCCTTTGTCAGTACCAGGTAGGCTCTCGTAATTCAGGGCCGGCTGCCTCCTGGATTTCCACGAATATCAAGATGCTGCCCAGGGACCAGCTTCCACTTGTGCCAACTCGCGCTGCTTTGAGAGTGCCCACGGAGCTCTGCAAACTGAGACCAGGAACGTAGGGTTGTGGGTTTTGTTTTCCCGGGCAGAAGCCTCTCTCAGTACCAGGTAGGCCCTTGTTCCTTAGGGGCAGGCTGGCAGCAAGATTTCCACGAATATCAAGATGCTGCCCAGGGACAAGCTGCCACCTGTGCCAACTCGGGCTGCTTTGAGAGTTCCCATGGAGCTCTGCAAACTGGGACCATAAACGTGAAGTGCTGAGTTTTGTTTGCCAGGGCAGAAACATTTGCAGTGCCAGGTAGGCCCTTGGTCTTTAAGGGCTGGCAGCCTGCTGGATTACCATGAATATCAAGATGCTGCCCAGGGACAAGCTGCCACCTGTGCCAACTCGGGCTGCTTTGAGTGTGCCCACGTAGCTCTGCAAACTGAGATGTGGAACGTGGGGTTATGGGTTTTGTTTTCCCGGGCAGAAGCCTTTGTCAGTACCAGGTAGGCCCTTGTTCCTCAGGGGCAGGCTGCCCGCTGGATTTCCACGAATATCAAGATGCTGCCCAGGGACAAGCTGCCACTTGTGCCAACTCGCGCTGCTTTGAGGGTGCCCACGGAGCTCTGCAAACTGAGACCAGGAACGTAGGGTTGTGGGTTTTGTTTTCCCGGGCAGAAGCCTCTCTCAGTACCAGGTAGGCCCTTGTTCCTTAGGGGCAGGCTGGCAGCAAGATTTCCACGAATATCAAGATGCTGCCCAGGGACAAGCTGCCACCTGTGCCAACTCAGGCTGCTTTGAGAGTGCCCATGGAGCTCTGCAAACTGAGACCAGGAACCTGGGTTGCTGAGTTTTGTTTCTCCGGGCAGAAGCATTTGAAGTGCCAGGTAGGCCCTCGGTCCTTAAGGGCAGGCAGCCTGCTGGATTTCCACGAATATCAAGATGCTGCCCAGGGACAAGCTGCCACCTGTGCCAACTCGGGCTGCTTTGAGAGTGCCCATGGTGCTCTGCAAACTGAGACCAGAAACGTGGGGTGCTGGGTTTTGTTTTCCCGGGCAGAAGACTTTGTCAGTACCAGGTCGGCCCTTGACCCTTGTGGGCCAGCTGCCTGCAGGATTTCCACGAATATCAAGATGCTGCCCAGGGACAAGCTGCCACTTGTGCCAACTCGGGCTGCTTTGAGAGTGCCCACGGAGCTCTTCAAACTGAGAGAAAGTATGTGGGGTTATGGGTTTTGTTTTCCCGGGCAGAAGCCTTTGTCAGTACCAAGAAGCCCCTCAGCCCTTAGAGGCAGTCTGCCTGCTGGATTTCCCCGAATATCAAGATGCCGCCCAGGGACAAGCTGCCACCTGTGCCAACTCGGGCTGCTTTGAGAGTGCCCATGGAGCTCTGCGAAGTTCGACCAGGAACTTGCCTTGGTGAGTTTTGTTTCCCCGGGCAGAAGTATTTGCAGTACAAGGCAGGCTCTCGGAACTTCCGGGCCGGCTGCCTCCTGGATTTCCACGAATATCAAGATGCTGCCCAGGGACAAGCTGCCACTCGTGCCAACTCGCGCTGCTTTGAGGGTGCCCACGGAGCTCTGCAAACTGAGACCAGGAACATAGGGTTGTGGGTTTTGTTTTCCCGGGCAGAAGCCTCTCTCAGTACCAGGTAGGCCCTTGTTCCTTAGGGGCAGGCTGGCAGCAAGATTTCCACGAATATCAAGATGCTGCCCAGGGACAAGCTGCACCCTGTGCCAACTCGGGCTGCTTTGAGAGTTCCCATGGAGCTCTGCAAACTGGGACCATTAACGTGAGGTGCTGAGTTTTGTTTCTCTGGGCAGAAACATTTGCAGTGCCAGGTAGGCCCTTGGTATTTAAGGGCAGGTAGCCTGCTGGATTTCCATGAATATCAAGATGCTGCCAAAGGACAAGCTGCCACCTGTGCCAACTCGCGCTGCTTTGAGAGTGCCCATGGTGCTCTGCAAACTGAGACCAGAAACGTGGGGTGCTGGGTTTTGTTTTCCAGAGCAGAAGCCTTTGTCAGTACCAGGTAGGCCCTTGGCCCTTGGGGGCCGGCTGCCTGCAGGATTTCCACGAATATCAAGATGCCGCCCAGGGACCAGCTGCCACCTGTGCCAACTCGGGCTGCTTTGAGGGTGCCCACGGAGCTCTGCAAACTGAGATGTGGAACGAGGGGTTATGGGTTTTGTTTTCCCGGGCAGAAGCCTTTGTCAGTACCAGGAGGGCCCTTGTTCATCAGGGGCAGTCTGCTGGCTGGATTTCCACGAATATCAAGATGCTGCCCAGGGACAAGCTGCCACTTGTGCCAACTCGCGCTGCTTTGGGGGTGCCCACGGAGCTCTGCAAACTGAGACCAGGAACGTAGGGTTGTGGGTTTTGTTTTCCCGGGCAGAAGCCTTTGTCAGTGCCAGGTAGGCCCTTGTTCCTTAGGGGCAGGCTGGCAGGAAGATTTCCACGAATATCAAGATGCTGCCCAGGGACAAGCTGCCACCTGTGCCAACTCGGGCTGCTTTGAGAGTGCCCATGGAGCTCTGAAAACTGAGACCATGAACCTGGGGTGCTGAGTTTTTTTTCCCCGGGCAGAAGCCTTTGTCAGTCCCAGGTAGGCCCTTGTTCCTTAAGGGCAGGCACCCTGCTGGAATTCCACGAATATCAAGATGCTGCCCAGGGACAAGCTGCCACCTGTGCTAACTCGGGCTGCTTTGAGAGTGCCCATGGTGCTCTGCAAACTGAGACCAGAAACGTGGGGTTATGGGTTTTGTTATCCCGGGCAGAAGCATTTGTCAGTACCAGGTCAGGCCTTGGCCCTTGGGGGCCAGCTGCCTGCAGGATTTCCACGAATATCAAGATGCTGCCCAGGGACAAGCTGCCACTTGCGCCAACTCGGGCTGCTTTGAGAGTGCCCACGGAGCTCTTCAAACTGAGAGAAAGTATGTGGGGTTATGGGTTTTGTTTTCCCGGGCAGAAACATTTGTCAGTACCAAGTAGGCCCTCAGCCCTTAGAGGCAGTCTGCCTGCTGGATTTCCACGCATATCAAGATGCCACCCAGGGACAAGCTGCCACCTGTGCCAACTCGGGCTGCTTTGAGAGTGCCCATGGAGCTCTGCAAAGTTAGACCAGGAACCTGGGGTGCTGAGTTTTGTTTCTCTGGGCAGAAACATTTGCAGTGCCAGGTAGGCCCTCGGTCCTTAAGGGCAGGCAGCCTGCTGGATTTCCACGAATATCAAGATGCTGCCCAGGGACAAGCTGCCACCTGTGCCAACTCGCGCTGCTTTGAGAGTGCCCATGGTGCTCTGCAAACTGAGACCAGAAACGTGGGGTGCTGGGTTTTGTTTTCCAGGGCAGAAGCCTTTGTCAGTACCAAGTAGGCCCTTGTTCCTTAGGGACAGCCGGGAAGCAAGATTTCCCTGAATATCAAGATGCTGCCCAGGGATATTCTGCCACCTGTGCCAACTCGGGCTGCTTTGAGTGTGCCCACGGAGTTCTTCAAGCTGAGACCAGGAACGTGGGTTTGTGGGTTTTGTTTTCCCGGGCAGAAACATTTACAGGACCAGGTAGGCCCTCGGCCCTTTGGGGGAGACTGGCACCAGGATTTCCACGAAAATCTAGTTTCCGCCAAGGGACAAGCTGCCACCTGTGCCAACTCGGGCTTCTTTGAGAGTGCCCATGGAGCTCTGCAAACTGAGACCAGGAAAGTGGTGTTCTGAGTTTTGTTTTCCCGGGCAGAAGCCTTTGTCAGTACCAGGTAGGCCGTTGGCCCTTGGGGGCCAGCTGCCTGCAGGATTTCCACGAATATCAAGATGCCGCCCAGGGACAAGCTGCCACCTGTGCCAACTCGGGCTGCTTTGAGAGTGCCCACAGAGCTCTTCAAACTGAGAGAAAGTATGTGGGGTTATGGGTTTTGTTTTCCCGGGCAGAAGCCTTTGTCAGTACCAAGTAGGCCCTCAGCCCTTAGAGGCAGTCTGCCTGCTGGATTTCCACGCATATCAAGATGCCACCCAGGGACAAGCTGCCACCTGTGCCAACTCGGGCTGCTTTGAGAGTGCCCATGGAGCTCTGCAAAGTTAGACCAGGAACTTGCCTTGGTGAGTTTTGTTTCCCCGGGCAGAAGTATTTGCAGTACAAGGCAGGCCCTCGGAACTTCAGGGCCAGCTGCCTCCTGGATTTCCACGAATATCAAGATGCTGGCCAGGGACAAGCTGCCACTCCTGCCAACTCGCGCTGCTTTGATGGTGCCCACGGAGCTCTGCAAACTGAGACCAGGAACGTAGGGTTGTGGGTTTTGTTTTCCCGGGCAGAAGCCTCTCTCAGTACCAGGTAGGCCCTTGTTCCTTAGGGGCAGGCTGGCAGCAAGATTTCCACGAATATCAAGATGCTGCCCAGGGACAAGCTGCCACCTGTGCCAACTCGGGCTGCTTTGAGAGTTCCCATGGAGCTCTGCAAACTGGGACCATTAACGTGAGGTGCTGAGTTTTGTTTCTCTGGGCAGAAACATTTGCAGTGCCAGGTAGGCCCTTGGTCTTTGAGGGCAGGCAGCCTGCTGGATTTCCATGAATATCAAGATGCTGCCAAAGGACAAGCTGCCACCTGTGCCAACTCGGGCTGCTTTGAGAGTGCCCATGGTGCTCTGCAAACTGAGACCAGAAACGTGGGGTGCTGGGTTTTGTTTTCCAGAGCAGAAGCCTTTGTCAGTACCAGGTAGGCCCTTGGCCCTTGGGGGCCGGCTGCCTGCAGGATTTCCACGAATATCAAGATGCCGCCCAGGGACAAGCTGCCACCTGTGCCAACTCGGGCTGCTTTGAGGGTGCCCACGGAGCTCTGCAAACTGAGACCAGGAACGTAGGGTTGTGGGTTTTGTTTTCCCGGGCAGAAGCCTTTGTCAGTACCAGGTAGGCCCTTGTTCCTTACGGGCAGGCTGGCAGGAAGATTTCCACGAATATCAAGATGCTGCCCAGGGACAAGCTGCCACCTGTGCCAACTCGGGCTGCTTTGAGAGTGCCCATGGAGCTCTGCAAACTGAGACCATGAACCTGGGGTGCTGAGTTTTGTTTCCCCGGGCAGAAGCCTTTGTCAGTCCCAGGTAGGCCCTCGGTCCTGAAGCGCAGGCAGCCTGCTGGAATTCCACGAATATCAAGATGCTGCCCAGGGACAAGCTGCCACCTGTGCTAACTCAGGCTGCTTTGAGAGTGCCCATGGTGCTCTGCAAACTGAGACCAGAAACGTGGGGTGCTGGGTTGTGTTTCCCCGGGCAGAAGCCTTTGTCAGTACCAGGTCAGGCCTTGGCCCTTGGGGGCCAGCTGCCTGCAGGATTTCCACGAATATCAAGATGCTGCCCAGGGACAAGCTGCCACTTGTGCCAACTCGGGCTGCTTTGAGAGTGCCCACGGAGCTCTTCAAACTGAGAGAAAGTATGTGGGGTTATGGGTTTTGTTTTCCCCGGCAGAAGCCTTTGTCAGTACCAAGTAGGCCCTCAGCCCTTAGAGGCAGTCTGCCTGCTGGATTTCCACGCATATCAAGATGCCACCAAGGGACAAGCTGCCACCTGTGCCAACTCGGGCTGCTTTGAGAGTGCCCATGGAGCTCTGCAAAGTTAGACCAGGAACTTGCCTTGGTGAGTTTTGTTTCCCCGGGCAGAAGCATTTGCAGTACCAGGCAGGCTCTCGGAACTTCAGGGCCGGCTGCCTCCTGGATTTCCACGAATATCAAGATGCTGCCCAGGGACAAGCTGCCACTCCTGCCAACTCGCAGTGCTTTCAGTGTGCCCACGGAGCTCTGCAAACTGAGACCAGGAACGTAGGGTTGTGGGTTTTGTTTTCCCGGACAGAAGCCTCTCTCAGTACCAGGTAGGCCCACCACAATTAGGGGCAGGCTGGCAGCAAGATTTCCACGAATATCAAGATGCTGCCCAGGGACAAGCTGCCACCTGTGACAACTCGCGCTGCTTTGAGAGTGCCCACGGAGCTCTGCAAACTGTGGCCAGGACGGTGGGGTGCTGAGTTTTTTTTTCCCGGGCAGAAGCCTTTGTCAGTACTAGGTAGGCCCATGGTCGTTCAGGGCCGTCAGCCTGCTGAATTTCAATGAATATCAAGATGCTGCCCACGGAGGAGCTGCCACCTGTGCCAACTCGGGCTGCTTTGAGAGTGCCCATGGCGCTCTGCAAACTGAGACCAGGAACGTGGGGTGGTGAGTTTTGTTTTCCCGGTCAGAAGCCTTTGTGAGTACCAGGTGGGCCCTTGTTCCATAGGGGCAGGCTGCCGGCTGGATTTCCACGAATATCAAGATGCCGCCCAGGGGCAAGCTGCCACCTGTGCCAACTCGGGCTGCTTTGAGAGTGCCCATGGAGCTCTGCAAACTGAGACCAGGAACGTGGGGTCGTGGGTTTTGTTTTCCCGGGCAGAAGCCTTTGTCAGTACCAAGAAGCCCCTCAGCCCTTAGAGGCAGTCTGCCTGCTGGATTTCCCCGAATATCAAGATGCCGCCCAGGGACAAGCTGCCACCTGTGCCAACTCGGGCTGCTTTGAGAGTGCCCATGGAGCTCTGCGAAGTTAGACCAGGAACTTGCCTTGGTGAGTTTTGTTTTCCAGGGCAGAAGCCTTTGTCAGTACCAGGTAGGCTCTCGTAATTCAGGGCCGGCTGCCTCCTGGATTTCCACGAATATCAAGATGCCGCCCAGGGAGCAGCTTCCACTTGTGCCAACTCGCGCTGCTTTGAGAGTGCCCACGGAGCTCTGCAAACTGAGACCAGGAACGTAGGGTTTTGGGTTTTGTTTTCCCGGGCAGAAGCCTCTCTCAGTACCAGGTAGGCCCTTGTTCCTTAGGGGCAGGCTGGCAGCAAGATTTCCACGATTATCAAGATGCTGCCCAGGGACAAGCTGCCACCTGTGCCAACTCGGGCTGCTTTGAGAGTTCCCATGGAGCTCTGCAAACTGGGACCATAAACGTGAGGTGCTGAGTTTTGTTTGCCAGGGCAGAAACATTTGCAGTGCCAGGGAGGCCCTTGGTCTTTAAGGGCTGGCAGCCTGCTGGATTACCATGAATATCAAGATGCTGCCCAGGGACAAGCTGCCACCTGTGCCAACTCGGGCTGCTTTGAGTGTGCCCACGTAGCTCTGCAAACTGAGATGTGGAACGTGGGGTTATGGGTTTTGTTTTCCCGGGCAGAAGCCTTTGTCAGTACCAGGTAGGCCCTTGTTCCTCAGGGGCAGGCTGCCCGCTGGATTTCCACGAATATCAAGATGCTGCCCAGGGACAAGCTGCCACTTGTGCCAACTCGCGCTGCTTTGAGGGTGCCCATGGAGCTCTGCAAACTGAGATGTGGAACGTGGGGTGGTGGGTTTTGTTTCCCCGGGCAGAAGCCTTTGTCAGTACCAGGAGGGTCCTTGTTCCTCAGGGGCAGGCTGCCTGCTGGATTTCCACGAATATCAAGATGCTGCCCAGGGATAAGCTGCCACCTGTGCCAACTCGGCTGCTTTGAGGGTGCCCATGGAGCTCTGCAAACTGAGACCAGGAAAGTGGTGTTCTGAGTTTTGTTTCCCCTGGCAGAAGCCTTTGTCAGTACCAGGTAGGCCCTCGGCCCTTTGGGGCCGGCAGCCTGCTGGATTTCCACGAATCTGAAGATGCCGACCAGGGACAAGCTGCCACTTGTGCCAACTCGCGCTACTTTGAGGGTGCCCACGGAGCTCTGCAAACTGAGACCAGGAACGTAGGGTTGTGGGTTTTGTTTTCCCGGGCAGAAGCCTCTCTCAGTACCAGGTAGGCCCTTGTTCCTTAGGGGCAGGCTGGCAGCAAGATTTCCACGAATATCAAGATGCTGCCCAGGGACAAGCTGCCACCTGTGCCAACTCGGGCTGCTTTGAGAGTTCCCATGGAACTCTGCAAACTGGGACCATTAACGTGAGGTGCTGAGTTTTGTTTCTCTGGGCAGAAACATTTGCAGTGCCAGGTAGGCCCTTGGTCTTTGAGGGCAGGCAGCCTGCTGGATTTCCATGAATATCAAGATGCTGCCAAAGGACAAGCTGCCACCTGTGCCAACTCGCGCTGCTTTGAGAGTGCCCATGGTGCTCTGCAAACTGAGACCAGAAACGTGGGGTGCTGGGTTTTTTTTTCCAGAGCAGAACCCTTTGTCAGTACCAGGTAGGCCCTTGGCCCTTGGGGGCCGGCTGCCTGCAGGATTTCCACGAATATCAAGATGCCGCCCAGGGACAAACTGCCACCTGTGCCAACTCGGGCTGCTTTGAGAGTGCCCATGGTGCTCTGCAAACTGAGACCAGAAACGTGGGGTGGTGGGTTTTGTTTCCCTGGGCAGAAGCCTTTGTCAGTACCAGGAGGGCCCTTGTTCCTCAGGGGCAGGCTGCCGGCTCAATTTCCACGAATATCAAGATGCTGCCCAGGGACAAACTGCAACTTGTGCAAACTCGCAGTGCTTTCAGTGTGCCCACGGAGCTCTGCAAACTGAGACCAGGAACGTAGGACTGTGGGTTTTGTTTTCCCGGACAGAAGCCTCTCTCAGTACCAGGTAGGCCCACCACAATTAGGGGCAGGCTGGCAG
Organism: Motacilla alba alba; assembly: GCF_015832195.1. Taxonomy (NCBI): domain Eukaryota; kingdom Metazoa; phylum Chordata; class Aves; order Passeriformes; family Motacillidae; genus Motacilla; species Motacilla alba. The sequence goes on from NW_024037722.1 coordinate 81,039, forward strand.
CAAGATTTCCACGAATATCAAGATGCTGCCCAGGGACAAGCTGCCACCTGTGCCAACTCGCGCTGCTTTGAGAGTGCCCACGGAGCTCTGCAAACTGTGGCCAGGACGGTGGGGTGCTGAGTTTTTTTTTCCCGGGCAGAAGCCTTTGTCAGTACTAGGTAGGCCCATGGTCGTTCAGGGCCGTCAGCCTGCTGAATTTCAATGAATATCAAGATGCTGCCCACGGAGGAGCTGCCACCTGTGCCAACTCGGGCTGCTTTGAGAGTGCCCATGGCGCTCTGCAAACTGAGACCAGGAACGTGGGGTGGTGAGTTTTGTTTTCCCGGTCAGGAGCCTTTGTGAGTACCAGGTGGGCCCTTGTTCCATAGGGGCAGGCCGCCGGCTGGATTTCCACGAATATCAAGATGCCGCCCAGGGACAAGCTGCCACCTGTGCCAACTCGGGCTGCTTTGAGAGTGCCCATGGAGCTCTGCAAACTGAGACCAGGAACGTGGGGTCGTGGGTTTTGTTTTCCCGGGCAGAAGCCTTTGTCAGTACCAAGAAGCCCCTCAGCCCTTAGAGGCAGTCTGCCCGCTGGATTTCCCCGAATATCAAGATGCCGCCCAGGGACAAGCTGCCACCTGTGCCAACTCGGGCTGCTTTGAGAGTGCCCATGGAGCTCTGCAAAGTGAGACCAGGAACTTGCCTTGGTGAGTTTTGTTTCCCTGGGCAGAAGCCTTTGTCAGTACCAGGTAGGCTCTCGTAATTCAGGGCCGGCTGCCTCCTGGATTTCCACGAATATCAAGATGCTGCCCAGGGACCAGCTTCCACTTGTGCCAACTCGCGCTGCTTTGAGAGTGCCCACGGAGCTCTGCAAACTGAGACCAGGAACGTAGGGTTGTGGGTTTTGTTTTCCCGGGCAGAAGCCTCTCTCAGTACCAGGTAGGCCCTTGTTCCTTAGGGGCAGGCTGGCAGCAAGATTTCCACGAATATCAAGATGCTGCCCAGGGACAAGCTGCCACCTGTGCCAACTCGGGCTGCTTTGAGAGTTCCCATGGAGCTCTGCAAACTGGGACCATAAACGTGAGGTGCTGAGTTTTGTTTGCCAGGGCAGAAACATTTGCAGTGCCAGGTAGGTCCTTGGTCTTTAAGGGCTGGCAGCCTGCTGGATTTCCATGAATATCAAGATGCTGCCCAGGGACAAGCTGCCACCTGTGCCAACTCGGGCTGCTTTGAGTGTGCCCACGTAGCTCTGCAAACTGAGATGTGGAAGGTGGGATTATGGGTTTTGTTTTCCCGGGCAGAAGCCTTTGTCAGTACCAGGTAGGCCCTTGTTCCTTAGGGGCAGGCTGCCCGCTGGATTTCCACGAATATCAAGATGCTGCCCAGGGACAAGCTGCCACTTGTGCCAACTCGCGCTGCTTTGAGGGTGCCCACGGAGCTCTGCAAACTGAGACCAGGAACGTAGGGTTGTGGGTTTTGTTTTCCCGGGCAGAAGCCTCTCTCAGTACCAGGTAGGCCCTTGTTCCTTAGGGGCAGGCTGGCAGCAAGATTTCCACGAATATCAAGATGCTGCCCAGGGACAAGCTGCCACCTGTGCCAACTCAGGCTGCTTTGAGAGTCCCCATGGAGCTCTGCAAACTGAGACCAGGAACCTGGGTTGCTGAGTTTTGTTTCTCCGGGCAGAAGCATTTGCAGTGCCAGGTAGGCCCTCGGTCCTTAAGGGCAGGCAGCCTGCTGGATTTCCACGAATATCAAGATGCTGCCCAGGGACAAGCTGCCACCTGTGCCAACTCGGGCTGCTTTGAGAGTGCCCATGGTGCTCTGCAAACTGAGACCAGAAACGTGGGGTGATGGGTTTTGTTTTCCCGGGCAGAAGACTTTGTCAGTACCAGGTCGGCCCTTGACCCTTGTGGGCCAGCTGCCTGCAGGATTTCCACGAATATCAAGATGCTGCCCAGGGACAAGCTGCCACTTGTGCCAACTCGGGCTGCTTTGAGAGTGCCCACGGAGCTCTTCAAACTGAGAGAAAGTATGTGGGGTTATGGGTTTTGTTTTCCCGGGCAGAAGCCTTTGTCAGTACCAAGAAGCCCCTCAGCCCTTAGAGGCAGTCTGCCTGCTGGATTTCCCCGAATATCAAGATGCCGCCAGGGACAAGCTGCCACCTGTGCCAACTCGGGCTGCTTTGAGAGTGCCCATGGAGCTCTGCGAAGTTCGACCAGGAACTTGCCTTGGTGAGTTTTGTTTCCCCGGGCAGAAGTATTTGCAGTACAAGGCAGGCTCTCGGAACTTCAGGGCCGGCTGCCTCCTGGATTTCCACGAATATCAAGATGCTGCCCAGGGACAAGCTGCCACCTGTGCCAACTCGCGCTGCTTTGAGGGTGCCCACGGAGCTCTGCAAACTGAGACCAGGAACGTAGGGTTGTGGGTTTTGTTTTCCCGGGCAGAAGCCTCTCTCAGTACCAGGTAGGCCCTTGTTCCTTAGGGGCAGGCTGGCAGCAAGATTTCCACGAATATCAAGATGCTGCCCAGGGACAAGCTGCCACCTGTGCCAACTCGGGCTGCTTTGAGAGTTCCCATGGAGCTCTGCAAACTGGGACCATTAACGTGAGGTGCTGAGTTTTGTTTCTCTGGGCAGAAACATTTGCAGTGCCAGGTAGGCCCTTGGTATTTAAGGGCAGGTAGCCTGCTGGATTTCCATGAATATCAAGATGCTGCCAAAGGACAAGCTGCCACCTGTGCCAACTCGCGCTGCTTTGAGAGTGCCCATGGTGCTCTGCAAACTGAGACCAGAAACGTGGGGTGCTGGGTTTTGTTTTCCAGAGCAGAAGCCTTTGTCAGTACCAGGTAGGCCCTTGGCCCTTGGGGGCCGGCTGCCTGCAGGATTTCCACGAATATCAAGATGCCGCCCAGGGACCAGCTGCCACCTGTGCCAACTCGGGCTGCTTTGAGGGTGCCCACGGAGCTCTGCAAACTGAGATGTGGAACGAGGGGTTATGGGTTTTGTTTTCCCGGGCAGAAGCCTTTGTCAGTACCAGGAGGGCCCTTGTTCATCAGGGGCAGTCTGCTGGCTGGATTTCCACGAATATCAAGATGCTGCCCAGGGACAAGCTGCCACTTGTGCCAACTCGCGCTGCTTTGGGGGTGCCCACGGAGCTCTGCAAACTGAGACCAGGAACGTAGGGTTGTGGGTTTTGTTTTCCCGGGCAGAAGCCTTTGTCAGTGCCAGGTAGGCCCTTGTTCCTTAGGGGCAGGCTGGCAGGAAGATTTCCACGAATATCAAGATGCTGCCCAGGGACAAGCTGCCACCTGTGCCAACTCGGGCTGCTTTGAGAGTGCCCATGGAGCTCTGAAAACTGAGACCATGAACCTGGGGTGCTGAGTTTTTTTTCCCCGGGCAGAAGCCTTTGTCAGTCCCAGGTAGGCCCTTGTTCCTTAAGGGCAGGCACCCTGCTGGAATTCCACGAATATCAAGATGCTGCCCAGGGACAAGCTGCCACCTGTGCTAACTCGGGCTGCTTTGAGAGTGCCCATGGTGCTCTGCAAACTGAGACCAGAAACGTGGGGTTATGGGTTTTGTTATCCCGGGCAGAAGCATTTGTCAGTACCAGGTCAGGCCTTGGCCCTTGGGGGCCAGCTGCCTGCAGGATTTCCACGAATATCAAGATGCTGCCCAGGGACAAGCTGCCACTTGCGCCAACTCGGGCTGCTTTGAGAGTGCCCACGGAGCTCTTCAAACTGAGAGAAAGTATGTGGGGTTATGGGTTTTGTTTTCCCGGGCAGAAACATTTGTCAGTACCAAGTAGGCCCTCAGCCCTTAGAGGCAGTCTGCCTGCTGGATTTCCACGCATATCAAGATGCCACCCAGGGACAAGCTGCCACCTGTGCCAACTCGGGCTGCTTTGAGAGTGCCCATGGAGCTCTGCAAAGTTAGACCAGGAACCTGGGGTGCTGAGTTTTGTTTCTCTGGGCAGAAACATTTGCAGTGCCAGGTAGGCCCTCGGTCCTTAAGGGCAGGCAGCCTGCTGGATTTCCACGAATATCAAGATGCTGCCCAGGGACAAGCTGCCACCTGTGCCAACTCGCGCTGCTTTGAGAGTGCCCATGGTGCTCTGCAAACTGAGACCAGAAACGTGGGGTGCTGGGTTTTGTTTTCCAGGGCAGAAGCCTTTGTCAGTACCAAGTAGGCCCTTGTTCCTTAGGGACAGCCGGGAAGCAAGATTTCCCTGAATATCAAGATGCTGCCCAGGGATATTCTGCCACCTGTGCCAACTCGGGCTGCTTTGAGAGTGCCCACGGAGTTCTTCAAGCTGAGACCAGGAACGTGGGTTTGTGGGTTTTGTTTTCCCGGGCAGAAACATTTACAGGACCAGGTAGGCCCTCGGCCCTTTGGGGAGACTGGCACCAGGATTTCCACGAAAATCTAGTTTCCGCCAAGGGACAAGCTGCCACCTGTGCCAACTCGGGCTTCTTTGAGAGTGCCCATGGAGCTCTGCAAACTGAGACCAGGAAAGTGGTGTTCTGAGTTTTGTTTTCCCGGGCAGAAGCCTTTGTCAGTACCAGGTAGGCCGTTGGCCCTTGGGGGCCAGCTGCCTGCAGGATTTCCACGAATATCAAGATGCCGCCCAGGGACAAGCTGCCACCTGTGCCAAGTCGGGCTGCTTTGAGAGTGCCCACAGAGCTCTTCAAACTGAGAGAAAGTATGTGGGGTTATGGGTTTTGTTTTCCAGGGCAGAAGCCTTTGTCAGTACCAAGTAGGCCCTCAGCCCTTAGAGGCAGTCTGCCTGCTGGATTTCCACGCATATCAAGATGCCACCCAGGGACAAGCTGCCGCCTGTGCCAACTCGGGCTGCTTTGAGAGTGCCCATGAAGCTCTGCAAAGTTAGACCAGGAACTTGCCTTGGTGAGTTTTGTTTCCCCGGGCAGAAGTATTTGCAGTACAAGGCAGGCTCTCGGAACTTCAGGGCCAGCTGCCTCCTGGATTTCCACGAATATCAAGATGCTGCCCAGGGACAAGCTGCCACTCCTGCCAACTCGCGCTGCTTTGATGGTGCCCACGGAGCTCTGCAAACTGAGACCAGGAACGTAGGGTTGTGGGTTTTGTTTTCCCGGGCAGAAGCCTCTCTCAGTACCAGGTAGGCCCTTGTTCCTTAGGGGCAGGCTGGCAGCAAGATTTCCACGAATATCAAGATGCTGCCCAGGGACAAGCTGCCACCTGTGCCAACTCGGGCTGCTTTGAGAGTTCCCATGGAGCTCTGCAAACTGGGACCATTAACGTGAGGTGCTGAGTTTTGTTTCTCTGGGCAGAAACATTTGCAGTGCCAGGTAGGCCCTTGGTCTTTGAGGGCAGGCAGCCTGCTGGATTTCCATGAATATCAAGATGCTGCCAAAGGACAAGCTGCCACCTGTGCCAACTCGCGCTGCTTTGAGAGTGCCCATGGTGCTCTGCAAACTGAGACCAGAAACGTGGGGTGCTGGGTTTTGTTTTCCAGAGCAGAAGCCTTTGTCAGTACCAGGTAGGCCCTTGGCCCGTGGGGGCCGGCTGCCTGCACGATTTCCACGAATATCAAGATGCCGCCCAGGGACAAGCTGCCACCTGTGCCAACTCGGGCTGCTTTGAGAGTGCCCACGGAGCTCTGCAAACTGAGACCAGGAACGTGGGGTTATGGGTCTTGATTTCCCGGGCAGAAGCCTTTGTCAGTACCAGGAGGGCCCTTGTTCCTCAGGGGCAGGCTGCCGGCTAAATTTCCACGAATATCAAGATGCTGCCCAGGGACAAGCTGCCACTTGTGCCAACTCGCGCTGCTTTGGGGGTGCCCATGGAGCTCTGCAAACTGAGACCAGGAACGTAGGGTTGTGGGTTTTGTTTTCCCGGGCAGAAGCCTTTGTCAGTACCAGGTAGGCCCTTGTTCCTTAGGGGCAGGCTGGCAGGAAGATTTCCACGAATATCAAGATGCTGCCCAGGGACAAGCTGCCACCTGTGCCAACTCGGGCTGCTTTGAGAGTGCCCATGGAGCTCTGCAAACTGAGACCATGAACCTGGGGTGCTGAGTTTTGTTTCCCCGGGCAGAAGCCTTTGTCAGTCCCAGGTAGGCCCTCGGTCCTGAAGGGCAGGCAGCCTGCTGGAATTCCACGAATATCAAGATGCTGCCCAGGGACAAGCTGCCACCTGTGCTAACTCAGGCTGCTTTGAGAGTGCCCATGGTGCTCTGCAAACTGAGACCAGAAACGTGGGGTGCTGGGTTGTGTTTCCCCGGGCAGAAGCCTTTGTCAGTACCAGGTCAGGCCTTGGCCCTTGGGGGCCAGCTGCCTGCAGGATTTCCACGAATATCAAGATGCTGCCCAGGGACAAGCTGCCACTTGTGCCAACTCGGGCTGCTTTGAGAGTGCCCACGGAGCTCTTCAAACTGAGAGAAAGTATGTGGGGTTATGGGTTTTGTTTTCCCCGGCAGAAGCCTTTGTCAGTACCAAGTAGGCCCTCAGCCCTTAGAGGCAGTCTGCCTGCTGGATTTCCACGCATATCAAGATGCCACCAAGGGACAAGCTGCCACCTGTGCCAACTCGGGCTGCTTTGAGAGTGCCCATGGAGCTCTGCAAAGTTAGACCAGGAACTTGCCTTGGTGAGTTTTGTTTCCCCGGGCAGAAGCATTTGCAGTACCAGGCAGGCTCTCGGAACTTCAGGGCCGGCTGCCTCCTGGATTTCCACGAATATCAAGATGCTGCCCAGGGACAAACTGCAACTTGTGCAAACTCGCAGTGCTTTCAGTGTGCCCACGGAGCTCTGCAAACTGAGACCAGGAACGTAGGACTGTGGGTTTTGTTTTCCCGGACAGAAGCCTCTCTCAGTACCAGGTAGGCCCACCACAATTAGGGGCAGGCTGGCAGCAAGATTTCCACGAATATCAAGATGCTGCCCAGGGACAAGCTGCCACCTGTGCCAACTCGCGCTGCTTTGAGAGTGCCCACGGAGCTCTGCAAACTGTGGCCAGGACGGTGGGGTGCTGAGTTTTTTTTTCCCGGGCAGAAGCCTTTGTCAGTACTAGGTAGGCCCATGGTCGTTCAGGGCCGTCAGCCTGCTGAATTTCAATGAATATCAAGATGCTGCCCACGGAGGAGCTGCCACCTGTGCCAACTCGGGCTGCTTTGAGAGTGCCCATGGCGCTCTGCAAACTGAGACCAGGAACGTGGGGTGGTGAGTTTTGTTTTCCCGGTCAGAAGCCTTTGTGAGTACCAGGTGGGCCCTTGTTCCATAGGGGCAGGCTGCCGGCTGGATTTCCACGAATATCAAGATGCCGCCCAGGGACAAGCTGCCACCTGTGCCAACTCGGGCTGCTTTGAGAGTGCCCATGGAGCTCTGCAAACTGAGACCAGGAACGTGGGGTCGTGGGTTTTGTTTTCCCGGGCAGAAGCCTTTGTCAGTACCAAGAAGCCCCTCAGCCCTTAGAGGCAGTCTGCCTGCTGGATTTCCCCGAATATCAAGATGCCGCCCAGGGACAAGCTGCCACCTGTGCCAACTCGGGCTGCTTTGAGAGTGCCCATGGAGCTCTGCAAAGTGAGACCAGGAACTTGCCTTGGTGAGTTTTGTTTCCCTGGGCAGAAGCCTTTGTCAGTACCAGGTAGGCTCTCGTAATTCAGGGCCGGCTGCCTCCTGGATTTCCACGAATATCAAGATGCTGCCCAGGGACCAGCTTCCACTTGTGCCAACTCGCGCTGCTTTGAGGGTGCCCACGGAGCTCTGCAAACTGAGACCAGGAACGTAGGGTTGTGGGTTTTGTTTTCCCGGGCAGAAGCCTCTCTCAGTACCAGGTAGGCCCTTGTTCCTTAGGGGCAGGCTGGCAGCAAGATTTCCACGAATATCAAGATGCTGCCCAGGGACAAGCTGCCACCTGTGCCAACTCGGGCTGCTTTGAGAGTTCCCATGGAGCTCTGCAAACTGGGACCATAAACGTGAGGTGCTGAGTTTTGTTTGCCAGGGCAGAAACATTTGCAGTGCCAGGGAGGCCCTTGGTCTTTAAGGTCTGGCAGCCTGCTGGATTACCATGAATATCAAGATGCTGCCCAGGGACAAGCTGCCACCTGTGCCAACTCGGGCTGCTTTGAGTGTGCCCACGTAGCTCTGCAAACTGAGATGTGGAACGTGGGGTTATGGGTTTTGTTTTCCCGGGCAGAAGCCTTTGTCAGTACCAGGTAGGCCCTTGTTCCTCAGGGGCAGGCTGCCCGCTGGATTTCCACGAATATCAAGATGCTGCCCAGGGACAAGCTGCCACTTGTGCCAACTCGCGCTGCTTTGAGGGTGCCCACGGAGCTCTGCAAACTGAGACCAGGAACGTAGGGTTGTGGGTTTTGTTTTCCCGGGCAGAAGCCTCTCTCAGTACCAGGTAGGCCCTTGTTCCTTAGGGGCAGGCTGGCAGCAAGATTTCCACGAATATCAAGATGCTGCCCAGGGACAAGCTGCCACCTGTGCCAACTCAGGCTGCTTTGAGAGTGCCCATGGAGCTCTGCAAACTGAGACCAGGAACCTGGGTTGCTGAGTTTTGTTTCTCCGGGCAGAAGCATTTGAAGTGCCAGGTAGGCCCTCGGTCCTTAAGGGCAGGCAGCCTGCTGGATTTCCACGAATATCAAGATGCTGCCCAGGGACAAGCTGCCACCTGTGCCAACTCGGGCTGCTTTGAGAGTGCCCATGGTGCTCTGCAAACTGAGACCAGAAACGTGGGGTGCTGGGTTTTGTTTTCCCGGGCAGAAGACTTTGTCAGTACCAGGTCGGCCCTTGACCCTTGTGGGCCAGCTGCCTGCAGGATTTCCACGAATATCAAGATGCTGCCCAGGGACAAGCTGCCACTTGTGCCAACTCGGGCTGCTTTGAGAGTGCCCACGGAGCTCTTCAAACTGAGAGAAAGTATGTGGGGTTATGGGTTTTGTTTTCCCGGGCAGAAGCCTTTGTCAGTACCAAGAAGCCCCTCAGCCCTTAGAGGCAGTCTGCCTGCTGGATTTCCCCGAATATCAAGATGCCGCCAGGGACAAGCTGCCACCTGTGCCAACTCGGGCTGCTTTGAGAGTGCCCATGGAGCTCTGCGAAGTTCGACCAGGAACTTGCCTTGGTGAGTTTTGTTTCCCCGGGCAGAAGTATTTGCAGTACAAGGCAGGCTCTCGGAACTTCAGGGCCGGCTGCCTCCTGGATTTCCACGAATATCAAGATGCTGCCCAGGGACAAGCTGCCACTCGTGCCAACTCGTGCTGCTTTGAGGGTGCCCACGGAGCTCTGCAAACTGAGACCAGGAACGTAGGGTTGTGGGTTTTGTTTTCCCGGGCAGAAGCCTCTCTCAGTACCAGGTAGGCCCTTGTTCCTTAGGGGCAGGCTGGCAGCAAGATTTCCACGAATATCAAGATGCTGCCCAGGGACAAGCTGCCACTCGTGCCAACTCGCGCTGCTTTGAGTGTGCCCACGGAGCTCTGCAAACTGAGACCAGGAACGTAGGGTTGTGGGTTTTGTTTTCCCGGGCAGAAGCCTCTCTCAGTACCAGGTAGGCCCTTGTTCCTTAGGGGCAGGCTGGCAGCAAGATTTCCACGAATATCAAGATGCTGCCCAGGGACAAGCTGCACCCTGTGCCAACTCGGGCTGCTTTGAGAGTTCCCATGGAGCTCTGCAAACTGGGACCATTAACGTGAGGTGCTGAGTTTTGTTTCTCTGGGCAGAAACATTTGCAGTGCCAGGTAGGCCCTTGGTATTTAAGGGCAGGGAGCCTGCTGGATTTCCATGAATATCAAGATGCTGCCAAAGGACAAGCTGCCACCTGTGCCAACTCGCGCTGCTTTGAGAGTGCCCATGGTGCTCTGCAAACTGAGACCAGAAACGTGGGGTGCTAGGTTTTGTTTTCCAGAGCAGAAGCCTTTGTCAGTACCAGGTAGGCCCTTGGCCCTTAGAGGCAGTCTGCCTGCTGGATTTCCCCGAATATCAAGATGCCGCCCAGGGACAAGCTGCCACCTGTGCCAACTCGGGCTGCTTTGAGAGTGCCCATGGAGCTCTGCAAAGTGAGACCAGGAACTTGCCTTGGTGAGTTTTGTTTCCCTGGGCAGAAGCCTTTGTCAGTACCAGGTAGGCTCTCGTAATTCAGGGCCGGCTGCCTCCTGGATTTCCACGAATATCAAGATGCTGCCCAGGGACCAGCTTCCACTTGTGCCAACTCGCGCTGCTTTGAGGGTGCCCACGGAGCTCTGCAAACTGAGACCAGGAACGTAGGGTTGTGGGTTTTGTTTTCCCGGGCAGAAGCCTCTCTCAGTACCAGGTAGGCCCTTGTTCCTTAGGGGCAGGCTGGCAGCAAGATTTCCACGAATATCAAGATGCTGCCCAGGGACAAGCTGCCACCTGTGCCAACTCGGGCTGCTTTGAGAGTTCCCATGGAGCTCTGCAAACTGGGACCATAAACGTGAGGTGCTGAGTTTTGTTTGCCAGGGCAGAAACATTTGCAGTGCCAGGGAGGCCCTTGGTCTTTAAGGTCTGGCAGCCTGCTGGATTACCATGAATATCAAGATGCTGCCCAGGGACAAGCTGCCACCTGTGCCAACTCGGGCTGCTTTGAGTGTGCCCACGTAGCTCTGCAAACTGAGATGTGGAACGTGGGGTTATGGGTTTTGTTTTCCCGGGCAGAAGCCTTTGTCAGTACCAGGTAGGCCCTTGTTCCTCAGGGGCAGGCTGCCCGCTGGATTTCCACGAATATCAAGATGCTGCCCAGGGACAAGCTGCCACTTGTGCCAACTCGCGCTGCTTTGAGGGTGCCCACGGAGCTCTGCAAACTGAGACCAGGAACGTAGGGTTGTGGGTTTTGTTTTCCCGGGCAGAAGCCTCTCTCAGTACCAGGTAGGCCCTTGTTCCTTAGGGGCAGGCTGGCAGCAAGATTTCCACGAATATCAAGATGCTGCCCAGGGACAAGCTGCCACCTGTGCCAACTCAGGCTGCTTTGAGAGTGCCCATGGAGCTCTGCAAACTGAGACCAGGAACCTGGGTTGCTGAGTTTTGTTTCTCCGGGCAGAAGCATTTGAAGTGCCAGGTAGGCCCTCGGTCCTTAAGGGCAGGCAGCCTGCTGGATTTCCACGAATATCAAGATGCTGCCCAGGGACAAGCTGCCACCTGTGCCAACTCGGGCTGCTTTGAGAGTGCCCATGGTGCTCTGCAAACTGAGACCAGAAACGTGGGGTGCTGGGTTTTGTTTTCCCGGGCAGAAGACTTTGTCAGTACCAGGTCGGCCCTTGACCCTTGTGGGCCAGCTGCCTGCAGGATTTCCACGAATATCAAGATGCTGCCCAGGGACAAGCTGCCACTTGTGCCAACTCGGGCTGCTTTGAGAGTGCCCACGGAGCTCTTCAAACTGAGAGAAAGTATGTGGGGTTATGGGTTTTGTTTTCCCGGGCAGAAGCCTTTGTCAGTACCAAGAAGCCCCTCAGCCCTTAGAGGCAGTCTGCCTGCTGGATTTCCCCGAATATCAAGATGCCGCCAGGGACAAGCTGCCACCTGTGCCAACTCGGGCTGCTTTGAGAGTGCCCATGGAGCTCTGCGAAGTTCGACCAGGAACTTGCCTTGGTGAGTTTTGTTTCCCCGGGCAGAAGTATTTGCAGTACAAGGCAGGCTCTCGGAACTTCAGGGCCGGCTGCCTCCTGGATTTCCACGAATATCAAGATGCTGCCCAGGGACAAGCTGCCACTCGTGCCAACTCGCGCTGCTTTGAGGGTGCCCACGGAGCTCTGCAAACTGAGACCAGGAACGTAGGGTTGTGGGTTTTGTTTTCCCGGGCAGAAGCCTCTCTCAGTACCAGGTAGGCCCTTGTTCCTTAGGGGCAGGCTGGCAGCAAGATTTCCACGAATATCAAGATGCTGCCCAGGGACAAGCTGCCACTCGTGCCAACTCGCGCTGCTTTGAGGGTGCCCACGGAGCTCTGCAAACTGAGACCAGGAACGTAGGGTTGTGGGTTTTGTTTTCCCGGGCAGAAGCCTCTCTCAGTACCAGGTAGGCCCTTGTTCCTTAGGGGCAGGCTGGCAGCAAGATTTCCACGAATATCAAGATGCTGCCCAGGGACAAGCTGCACCCTGTGCCAACTCGGGCTGCTTTGAGAGTTCCCATGGAGCTCTGCAAACTGGGACCATTAACGTGAGGTGCTGAGTTTTGTTTCTCTGGGCAGAAACATTTGCAGTGCCAGGTAGGCCCTTGGTATTTAAGGGCAGGGAGCCTGCTGGATTTCCATGAATATCAAGATGCTGCCAAAGGACAAGCTGCCACCTGTGCCAACTCGCGCTGCTTTGAGAGTGCCCATGGTGCTCTGCAAACTGAGACCAGAAACGTGGGGTGCTAGGTTTTGTTTTCCAGAGCAGAAGCCTTTGTCAGTACCAGGTAGGCCCTTGGCCCTTGGGGGCCGGCTGCCTGCAGGATTTCCACGAATATCAAGATGCCGCCCAGGGACCAGCTGCCACCTGTGCCAACTCGGGCTGCTTTGAGGGTGCCCACGGAGCTCTGCAAACTGAGATGTGGAACGTGGGGTTATGGGTTTTGTTTTCCCGGGCAGAAGCCTTTGTCAGTACCAGGAGGGCCCTTGTTCATCAGGGGCAGTCTGCTGGCTGGATTTCCACGAATATCAAGATGCTGCCCAGGGACAAGCTGCCACTTGTGCCAACTCGGGCTGCTTTGAGGGTGCCCACGGAGCTCTGCAAACTGAGACCAGGAACGTAGGGTTGTGGGTTTTGTTTTCCCGGGCAGAAGCCTTTGTCAGTGCCAGGTAGGCCCTTGTTCCTTCGGGGCAGGCTGGCAGGAAGATTTCCACGAATATCAAGATGCTGCCCAGGGACAAGCTGCCACCTGTGCCAACTCGGGCTGCTTTGAGAGTGCCCATGGAGCTCTGCAAACTGAGACCATGAACCTGGGGTGCTGAGTTTTTTTTCCCCGGGCAGAAGCCTTTGTCAGTCCCAGGTAGGCCCTTGTTCCTTAAGGGCAGGCACCCTGCTGGAATTCCACGAATATCAAGATGCTGCCCAGGGACAAGCTGCCACCTGTGCTAACTCGGGCTGCTTTGAGAGTGCCCATGGTGCTCTGCAAACTGAGACCAGAAACGTGGGGTTATGGGTTTTGTTATCCCGGGCAGAAGCATTTGTCAGTACCAGGTCAGGCCTTGGCCCTTGGGGGCCAGCTGCCTGCAGGATTTCCACGAATATCAAGATGCTGCCCAGGGACAAGCTGCCACTTGCGCCAACTCGGGCTGCTTTGAGAGTGCCCACGGAGCTCTTCAAACTGAGAGAAAGTATGTGGGGTTATGGGTTTTGTTTTCCCGGGCAGAAACATTTGTCAGTACCAAGTAGGCCCTCAGCCCTTAGAGGCAGTCTGCCTGCTGGATTTCCACGCATATCAAGATGCCACCCAGGGACAAGCTGCCACCTGTGCCAACTCGGGCTGCTTTGAGAGTGCCCATGGAGCTCTGCAAAGTTAGACCAGGAACCTGGGGTGCTGAGTTTTGTTTCTCTGGGCAGAAACATTTGCAGTGCCAGGTAGGCCCTCGGGCCTTAAGGGCAGGCAGCCTGCTGGATTTCCACGAATATCAAGATGCTGCCCAGGGACAAGCTGCCACCTGTGCCAACTCGCGCTGCTTTGAGAGTGCCCATGGTGCTCTGCAAACTGAGACCAGAAACGTGGGGTGCTGGGTTTTGTTTTCCAGGGCAGAAGCCTTTGTCTGTACCAAGTAGGCCCTTGTTCCTTAGGGACAGCCGGGAAGCAAGATTTCCCTGAATATCAAGATGCTGCCCAGGGATATTCTGCCACCTGTGCCAACTCGGGCTGCTTTGAGAGTGCCCACGGAGTTCTTCAAGCTGAGACCAGGAACGTGGGTTTGTGGGTTTTCTTTTCCCGGGCAGAAACATTTGCAGGACCAGGTAGGCCCTCGGCCCTTTGGGGGAGACTGGCACCAGGATTTCCACGAAAATCTAGTTTCCGCCAAGGGACAAGCTGCCACCTGTGCCAACTCGGGCTTCTTTGAGAGTGCCCATGGAGCTCTGCAAACTGAGACCAGGAAAGTGGTGTTCTGAGTTTTGTTTTCCCGGGCAGAAGCCTTTGTCAGTACCAGGTAGGCCGTTGGCCCTTGGGGGCCAGCTGCCTGCAGGATTTCCACGCATATCAAGATGCCACCCAGGAACAAGCTGCCACCTGTGCCAACTCGGGCTGCTTTGAGAGTGCCCATGGAGCTCTGCAAAGTTAGACCAGGAACTTGCCTTGGTGAGTTTTGTTTCCCCGGGCAGAAGTATTTGCAGTACAAGGCAGGCTCTCGGAACTTCAGGGCCAGCTGCCTCCTGGATTTCCACGAATATCAAGATGCTGCCCAGGGACAAGCTGCCACTCCTGCCAACTCGCGCTGCTTTGATGGTGCCCACGGAGCTCTGCAAACTGAGACCAGGAACGTAGGGTTGTGGGTTTTGTTTTCCCGGGCAGAAGCCTTTGTCAGTACCAGGTAGGCCCTTGTTCCTTAGGGGCAGGCTGGCAGCAAGATTTCCACGAATATCAAGATGCTGCCCAGGGACAAGCTGCCACCTGTGCCAACTCGGGCTGCTTTGAGAGTTCCCATGGAGCTCTGCAAACTGGGACCATTAACGTGAGGTGCTGAGTTTTGTTTCTCTGGGCAGAAACATTTGCAGTGCCAGGTAGGCCCTTGGTCTTTGAGGGCAGGCAGCCTGCTGGATTTCCATGAATATCAAGATGCTGCCAAAGGACAAGCTGCCACCTGTGCCAACTCGCGCTGCTTTGAGAGTGCCCATGGTGCTCTGCAAACTGAGACCAGAAACGTGGGGTGCTGGGTTTTGTTTTCCAGAGCAGAAGCCTTTGTCAGTACCAGGTAGGCCCTTGGCCCTTGGGGGCCGGCTGCCTGCAGGATTTCCACGAATATCAAGATGCCGCCCAGGGACAAGCTGCCACCTGTGCCAACTCGGGCTGCTTTGAGGGTGCCCACGGAGCTCTGCAAACTGAGACCAGGAACGTGGGGTTATGGGTTTTGTTTTCCCGGGCAGAAGCCTTTGTCAGTACCAGGAGGGCCCTTGTTCCTCAGGGGCAGGCTGCCGGCTAAATTTCCACGAATATCAAGATGCTGCCCAGGGACAAGCTGCCACTTGTGCCAACTCGCGCTGCTTTGAGGGTGCCCACGGAGCTCTGCAAACTGAGACCAGGAACGTAGGGTTGTGGGTTTTGTTTTCCCGGGCAGAAGCCTTTGTCAGTACCAGGTAGGCCCTTGTTCCTTAGGGGCAGGCTGGCAGGAAGATTTCCACGAATATCAAGATGCTGCCCAGGGACAAGCTGCCACCTGTGCCAAGTCGGGCTGCTTTGAGAGTGCCCATGGAGCTCTGCAAACTGAGACCATGAACCTGGGGTGCTGAGTTTTGTTTCCCCGGGCAGAAGCCTTTGTCAGTCCCAGGTAGGCCCTCGGTCCTGAAGGGCAGGCAGCCTGCTGGAATTCCACGAATATCAAGATGCTGCCCAGGGACAAGCTGCCACCTGTGCTAACTCACGCTGCTTTGAGAGTGCCCATGGTGCTCTGCAAACTGAGACCAGAAACGTGGGGTGCTGGGTTGTGTTTCCCCGGGCAGAAGCCTTTGTCAGTACCAGGTCAGGCCTTGGCCCTTGGGGGCCAGCTGCCTGCAGGATTTCCACGAATATCAAGATGCTGCCCAGGGACAAGCTGCCACTTGTGCCAACTCGGGCTGCTTTGAGAGTGCCCACGGAGCTCTTCAAACTGAGAGAAAGTATGTGGGGTTATGGGTTTTGTTTTCCAGGGCAGAAGCCTTTGTCAGTACCAAGTAGGCCCTCAGCCCTTAGAGGCAGTCTGCCTGCTGGATTTCCACGCATATCAAGATGCCACCAAGGGACAAGCTGCCACCTGTGCCAACTCGGGCTGCTTTGAGAGTGCCCATGGAGCTCTGCAAAGTTAGACCAGGAACTTGCCTTGGTGAGTTTTGTTTCCCCGGGCAGAAGCATTTGCAGTACCAGGCAGGCTCTCGGAACTTCAGGGCCGGCTGCCTCCTGGATTTCCACGAATATCAAGATGCTGCCCAGGGACAAGCTGCCACTCCTGCCAACTCGCAGTGCTTTCAGTGTGCCCACGGAGCTCTGCAAACTGAGACCAGGAACGTAGGACTGTGGGTTTTGTTTTCCCGGACAGAAGCCTCTCTCAGTACCAGGTAGGCCCACCACAATTAGGGGCAGGCTGGCAGCAAGATTTCCACGAATATCAAGATGCTGCCCAGGGACAAGCTGCCACCTGTGCCAACTCGGGCTGCTTTGAGAGTTCCCATGGAGCTCTGCAAACTGGGACCTTAAACGTGAGGTGCTGAGTTTTGTTTGCCAGGGCAGAAACATTTGCAGTGCCAGGGAGGCCCTTGGTCTTTAAGGGCTGGCAGCCTGCTGGATTACCATGAATATCAAGATGCTGCCCAGGGACAAGCTGCCACCTGTGCCAACTCGGGCTGCTTTGAGGGTGCCCACGTAGCTCTGCAAACTGAGATGTGGAACGTGGGGTTATGGGTTTTGTTTTCCCGGGCAGAAGCCTTTGTCAGTACCAGGTAGGCCCTTGTTCCTCAGGGGCAGGCTGCCCGCTGGATTTCCACGAATATCAAGATGCTGCCCAGGGACAAGCTGCCACTTGTGCCAACTCGCGCTGCTTTGAGGGTGCCCACGGAGCTCTGCAAACTGAGACCAGGAACGTAGGGTTGTGGGTTTTGTTTTCCCGGGCAGAAGCCTCTCTCAGTACCAGGTAGGCCCTTGTTCCTTAGGGGCAGGCTGGCAGCAAGATTTCCACGAATATCAAGATGCTGCCCAGGGACAAGCTGCCACCTGTGCCAACTCAGGCTGCTTTGAGAGTGCCCATGGAGCTCTGCAAACTGAGACCAGGAACCTGGGTTGCTGAGTTTTGTTTCTCCGGGCAGAAGCATTTGAAGTGCCAGGTAGGCCCTCGGTCCTTAAGGGCAGGCAGCCTGCTGGATTTCCACGAATATCAAGATGCTGCCCAGGGACAAGCTGCCACCTGTGCCAACTCGGGCTGCTTTGAGAGTGCCCATGGTGCTCTGCAAACTGAGACCAGAAACGTGGGGTGCTGGGTTTTGTTTTCCCGGGCAGAAGACTTTGTCAGTACCAGGTCGGCCCTTGACCCTTGTGGGCCAGCTGCCTGCAGGATTTCCACGAATATCAAGATGCTGCCCAGGGACAAGCTGCCACTTGTGCCAACTCGGGCTGCTTTGAGAGTGCCCACGGAGCTCTTCAAACTGAGAGAAAGTATGTGGGGTTATGGGTTTTGTTTTCCCGGGCAGAAGCCTTTGTCAGTACCAAGAAGCCCCTCAGCCCTTAGAGGCAGTCTGCCTGCTGGATTTCCCCGAATATCAAGATGCCGCCAGGATCAAGCTGCCACCTGTGCCAACTCGGGCTGCTTTGAGAGTGCCCATGGAGCTCTGCGAAGTTCGACCAGGAACTTGCCTTGGTGAGTTTTGTTTCCCCGGGCAGAAGTATTTGCAGTACAAGGCAGGCTCTCGGAACTTCAGGGCCGGCTGCCTCCTGGATTTCCACGAATATCAAGATGCTGCCCAGGGACAAGCTGCCACTCGTGCCAACTCGCGCTGCTTTGAGGGTGCCCACGGAGCTCTGCAAACTGAGACCAGGAACGTAGGGTTGTGGGTTTTGTTTTCCCGGGCAGAAGCCTCTCTCAGTACCAGGTAGGCCCTTGGTCCTTAGGGGCAGGCTGGCAGCAAGATTTCCACGAATATCAAGATGCTGCCCAGGGACAAGCTGCCACCTGTGCCAACTCGGGCTGCTTTGAGAGTTCCCATGGAGCTCTGCAAACTGGGACGATAAACGTGAGGTGCTGAGTTTTGTTTGCCAGGGCAGAAACATTTGCAGTGCCAGGGAGGCCCTTGGTCTTTAAGGTCTGGCAGCCTGCTGGATTACCATGAATATCAAGATGCTGCCCAGGGACAAGCTGCCACCTGTGCCAACTCGGGCTGCTTTGAGTGTGCCCACGTAGCTCTGCAAACTGAGATGTGGAACGTGGGGTTATGGGTTTTGTTTTCCCGGGCAGAAGCCTTTGTCAGTACCAGGTAGGCCCTTGTTCCTCAGGGGCAGGCTGCCCGCTGGATTTCCACGAATATCAAGATGCTGCCCAGGGACAAGCTGCCACTTGTGCCAACTCGCGCTGCTTTGAGGGTGCCCACGGAGCTCTGCAAACTGAGACCAGGAACGTAGGGTTGTGGGTTTTGTTTTCCCGGGCAGAAGCCTCTCTCAGTACCAGGTAGGCCCTTGTTCCTTAGGGGCAGGCTGGCAGCAAGATTTCCACGAATATCAAGATGCTGCCCAGGGACAAGCTGCCACCTGTGCCAACTCGGGCTGCTTTGAGGGTGCCCACGGAGCTCTGCAAACTGAGATGTGGAACGTGGGGTTATGGGTTTTGTTTTCCCGGGCAGAAGCCTTTGTCAGTACCAGGAGGGCCCTTGTTCATCAGGGGCAGTCTGCTGGCTGGATTTCCACGAATATCAAGATGCTGCCCAGGGACAAGCTGCCACCTGTGCCAACTCGCGCTGCTTTGGGGGTGCCCACGGAGCTCTACAAACTGAGACCAGGAACGTAGGGTTGTGGGTTTTGTTTTCCCGGGCAGAAGCCTTTGTCAGTACCAAGTAGGCCCTTGTTCCTTTGGGGCAGGCTGGCAGGAAGATTTCCACGAATATCAAGATGCTGCCCAGGGACAAGCTGCCACCTGTGCCAACTCGGGCTGCTTTGAGAGTGCCCATGGAGCTCTGCAAACTGAGACCATGAACCTGGGGTGCTGAGTTTTTTTTCCCCGGGCCGAAGCCTTTGTCAGTCCCAGGTAGGCCCTTGTTCCTTAAGGGCAGGCACCCTGCTGGAATTCCACGAATATCAAGATGCTGCCCAGGGACAAGCTGCCACCTGTGCTAACTCGGGCTGCTTTGAGAGTGCCCATGGTGCTCTGCAAACTGAGACCAGAAACGTGGGGTTATGGGTTTTGTTATCCCGGGCAGAAGCATTTGTCAGTACCAGGTCAGGCCTTGGCCCTTGGGGGCCAGCTGCCTGCAGGATTTCCACGAATATCAAGATGCTGCCCAGGGACAAGCTGCCACTTGTGCCAACTCGGGCTGCTTTGAGAGTGCCCACGGAGCTCTTCAAACTGAGAGAAAGTATGTGGGGTTATGGGTTTTGTTTTCCCGGGCAGAAACATTTGTCAGTACCAAGTAGGCCCTCAGCCCTTAGAGGCAGTCTGCCTGCTGGATTTCCACGCATATCAAGATGCCACCCAGGGACAAGCTGCCACCTGTGCCAACTCGGGCTGCTTTGAGAGTGCCCATGGAGCTCTGCAAAGTTAGACCAGGAACCTGGGGTGCTGAGTTTTGTTTCTCTGGGCAGAAACATTTGCAGTGCCAGGTAGGCCCTCGGTCCTTAAGGGCAGGCAGCCTGCTGGATTTCCACGAATATCAAGATGCTGCCCAGGGACAAGCTGCCACCTGTGCCAACTCGCGCTGCTTTGAGAGTGCCCATGGTGCTCTGCAAACTGAGACCAGAAACGTGGGGTGCTGGGTTTTGTTTTCCAGGGCAGAAGCCTTTGTCAGTACCAAGTAGGCCCTTGTTCCTTAGGGACAGCCGGGAAGCAAGATTTCCCTGAATATCAAGATGCTGCCCAGGGATATTCTGCCACCTGTGCCAACTCGGGCTGCTTTGAGAGTGCCCACGGAGTTCTTCAAGCTGAGACCAGGAACGTGGGTTTGTGGGTTTTGTTTTCCCGGGCAGAAACATTTACAGGACCAGGTAGGCCCTCGGCCCTTTGGGGGAGACTGGCACCAGGATTTCCACGAAAATCTAGTTTCCTCCAAGGGACAAGCTGCCACCTGTGCCAACTCGGGCTTCTTTGAGAGTGCCCATGGAGCTCTGCAAACTGAGACCAGGAAAGTGGTGTTCTGAGTTTTGTTTTCCCGGGCAGAAGCCTTTGTCAGTACCAGGTAGGCCGTTGGCCCTTGGGGGCCAGCTGCCTGCAGGATTTCCACGAATATCAAGATGCCGCCCAGGGACAAGCTGCCACCTGTGCCAACTCGGGCTGCTTTGAGAGTGCCCACAGAGCTCTTCAAACTGAGAGAAAGTATGTGGGGTTATGGGTTTTGTTTTCCAGGGCAGAAGCCTTTGTCAGTACCAAGTAGGCCCTCAGCCCTTAGAGGCAGTCTGCCTGCTGGATTTCCACGCATATCAAGATGCCACCCAGGGACAAGCTGCCACCTGTGCCAACTCGGGCTGCTTTGAGAGTGCCCATGGAGCTCTGCAAAGTTAGACCAGGAACTTGCCTTGGTGAGTTTTGTTTCCCCGGGCAGAAGTATTTGCAGTACAAGGCAGGCTCTCGGAACTTCAGGGCCAGCTGCCTCCTGGATTTCCACGAATATCAAGATGCTGCCCAGGGACAAGCTGCCACTCCTGCCAACTCGCGCTGCTTTGATGGTGCCCACGGAGCTCTGCAAACTGAGACCAGGAACGTAGGGTTGTGGGTTTTGTTTTCCCGGGCAGAAGCCTCTCTCAGTACCAGGTAGGCCCTTGTTCCTTAGGGGCAGGCTGGCAGCAAGATTTCCACGAATATCAAGATGCTGCCCAGGGACAAGCTGCCACCTGTGCCAACTCGGGCTGCTTTGAGAGTTCCCATGGAGCTCTGCAAACTGGGACCATTAACGTGAGGTGCTGAGTTTTGTTTCTCTGGGCAGAAACATTTGCAGTGCCAGGTAGGCCCTCGGTCCTGAAGGGCAGGCAGCCTACTGGAATTCCACGAATATCAAGATGCTGCCCAGGGACAAGCTGCCACCTGTGCTAACTCACGCTGCTTTGAGAGTGCCCATGGTGCTCTGCAAACTGAGACCAGAAACGTGGGGTGCTGGGTTGTGTTTCCCCGGGCAGAAGCCTTTGTCAGTACCAGGTCAGGCCTTGGCCCTTGGGGGCCAGCTGCCTGCAGGATTTCCACGAATATCAAGATGCTGCCCAGGGACAAGCTGCCACTTGTGCCAACTCGGGCTGCTTTGAGAGTGCCCACGGAGCTCTTCAAACTGAGAGAAAGTATGTGGGGTTATGGGTTTTGTTTTCCAGGGCAGAAGCCTTTGTCAGTACCAAGTAGGCCCTCAGCCCTTAGAGGCAGTCTGCCTGCTGGATTTCCACGCATATCAAGATGCCACCAAGGGACAAGCTGCCACCTGTGCCAACTCGGGCTGCTTTGAGAGTGCCCATGGAGCTCTGCAAAGTTAGACCAGGAACTTGCCTTGGTGAGTTTTGTTTCCCCGGGCAGAAGCATTTGCAGTACCAGGCAGGCTCTCGGAACTTCAGGGCCGGCTGCCTCCTGGATTTCCACGAATATCAAGATGCTGCCCAGGGACAAGCTGCCACTCCTGCCAACTCGCAGTGCTTTCAGTGTGCCCACGGAGCTCTGCAAACTGAGACCAGGAACGTAGGACTGTGGGTTTTGTTTTCCCGGACAGAAGCCTCTCTCAGTACCAGGTAGGCCCACCACAATTAGGGGCAGGCTGGCAGCAAGATTTCCACGAATATCAAGATGCTGCCCAGGGACAAGCTGCCACCTGTGCCAACTCGCGCTGCTTTGAGAGTGCCCACGGAGCTCTGCAAACTGTGGCCAGGACGGTGGGGTGCTGAGTTTTTTTTTCCCGGGCAGAAGCCTTTGTCAGTACTAGGTAGGCCCATGGTCGTACAGGGCCGTCAGCCTGCTGAATTTCAATGAATATCAAGATGCTGCCCACGGAGGAGCTGCCACCTGTGCCAACTCGGGCTGCTTTGAGAGTGCCCATGGAGCTCTGCAAACTGAGACCAGGAACGTGGGGTCGTGGGTTTTGTTTTCCCGGGCCGAAGCCTTTGTCAGTACCAAGAAGCCCCTCAGCCCTTAGAGGCAGTCTGCCTGCTGGATTTCCCCGAATATCAAGATGCCGCCCAGGGACAAGCTGCCACCTGTGCCAACTCGGGCTGCTTTGAGAGTGCCCATGGAGCTCTGCGAAGTTAGACCAGGAACTTGCCTTGGTGAGTTTTGTTTTCCCGGGCAGAAGCCTTTGTCAGTACCAGGTAGGCTCTCGTAATTCAGGGCCGGCTGCCTCCAGGATTTCCACGAATATCAAGATGCCGCCCAGGGACCAGCTTCCACTTGTGCCAACTCGCGCTGCTTTGAGAGTGCCCACGGAGCTCTGCAAACTGAGACCAGGAACGTAGGGTTGTGGGTTTTGTTTTCCCGGGCAGAAGCCTCTCTCAGTACCAGGTAGGCCCTTGGTCCTTAGGGGCAGGCTGGCAGCAAGATTTCCACGAATATCAAGATGCTGCCCAGGGACAAGCTGCCACCTGTGCCAACTCGGGCTGCTTTGAGAGTTCCCATGGAGCTCTGCAAACTGGGACCATAAACGTGAGGTGCTGAGTTTTGTTTGCCAGGGCAGAAACATTTGCAGTGCCAGGGAGGCCCTTGGTCTTTAAGGGCTGGCAGCCTGCTGGATTACCATGAATATCAAGATGCTGCCCAGGGACAAGCTGCCACCTGTGCCAACTCGGGCTGCTTTGAGTGTGCCCACGTAGCTCTGCAAACTGAGATGTGGAACGTGGGGTTATGGGTTTTGTTTTCCAGGGCAGAAGCCTTTGTCAGTACCAGGTAGGCCCTTGTTCCTCAGGGGCAGGCTGCCCGCTGGATTTCCACGAATATCAAGATGCTGCCCAGGGACAAGCTGCCACTTGTGCCAACTCGCGCTGCTTTGAGGGTGCCCATGGAGCTCTGCAAACTGAGATGTGGAACGTGGGGTGGTGGGTTTTGTTTCCCCGGGCAGAAGCCTTTGTCAGTACCAGGAGGGTCCTTGTTCCTCAGGGGCAGGCTGCCTGCTGGATTTCCACGAATATCAAGATGCTGCCCAGGGATAAGCTGCCACCTGTGCCAACTCGGCTGCTTTGAGGGTGCCCATGGAGCTCTGCAAACTGAGACCAGGAAAGTGGTGTTCTGAGTTTTGTTTTCCCTGGCAGAAGCCTTTGTCAGTACCAGGTAGGCCCTCGGCCCTTTGGGGCCGGCAGCCTGCTGGATTTCCACGAATCTGAAGATGCCGACCAGGGACAAGCTGCCACTTGTGCCAACTCGCGCTGCTTTGAGGGTGCCCATGGAGCTCTGCAAACTGAGACCAGGAACGTAGGGTTGTGGGTTTTGTTTTCCCGGGCAGAAGCCTTTGTCAGTACCAGGTAGGCCCTTGTTCCTTAGGGGCAGGCTGGCAGCAAGATTTCCACGAATATCAAGATGCTGCCCAGGGACAAGCTGCCACCTGTGCCAACTCGGGCTGCTTTGAGAGTTCCCATGGAGCTCTGCAAACTGGGACCATTAACGTGAGGTGCTGAGTTTTGTTTCTCTGGGCAGAAACATTTGCAGTGCCAGGTAGGCCCTTGGTCTTTAAGGGCAGGCAGCCTGCTGGATTTCCACGAATATCAAGATGCCGCCCAGGGACAAACTGCCACCTGTGCCAACTCGGGCTGCTTTGAGAGTGCCCACGGAGCTCTGCAAACTGAGACCAGGAACGTAGGACTGTGGGTTTTGTTTTCCCGGGCAGAAGCCTCTCTCAGTACCAGGTAGGCCCTTGTTCCTTAGGGGCAGGCTGGCAGCAAGATTTCCACGAATATCAAGATGCTGCCCAGGGACAAGCTGCCACCTGTGCCAACTCGCGCTGCTTTGAGAGTGCCCACGGAGATCTGCAAACTGTGGCCAGGACGGTGGGGTGCTGAGTTTTGTTTTCCCGGGCAGAAGCTTTTGTCAGTACTAGGTAGGCCCATGGTCTTTCAGGGCCGTCAGCCTGCTGAATTTCAATGAATATCAAGATGCTGCCCACGGAGGAGCTGCCACCTGTGCCAACTCGGGCTGCTTTGATAGTGCCCATGGCGCTCTGCAAACTGAGACCAGGAACGTGTGGTGGTGAGTTTTGTTTTCCCGGGCAGAAGCCTTTGTCAGTACCAGGTGGGCCCTTGTTCCACAGGGGCAGGCTGCCGGCTGGATTTCCACGCATATCAAGATGCCGCCCAGGGACAAGCTGCCACCTGTGCCAACTCGGGCTGCTTTGAGAGTGCCCATGGAGCTCTGCAAAGTGAGACCAGGAACTTGCCTTGGTGAGTTTTGTTTCCCTAGGCAGAAGCATTTGCAGTACCAGGTAGGCTCTCGTAATTCAGGGCCGGCTGCCGCCTGGATTTCCACGAATATCAAGATGCTGCCCAGGGACCAGCTTCCACTTGTGCCAAGTCGGGCTGCTTTGAGAGTTCCCATGGAGCTCTGCAAACTGGGACCGTTAACGTGAGGTGCTGAGTTTTGTTTGCCAGGGCAGAAACATTTGCAGTGCCAGGTAGGCCCTTGGTCTTTAAGGGCTGGCAGCCTGCAGGATTTCCACGAATATCAAGATGCTGCCCAGGGACAAGCTGCCACCTGTGCCAACTCGGGCTGCTTTGAGGGTGCCCACGGAACTCTGCAAACTGAGACCAGAAACGTGGGGTGCTTTGTTTTGTTTCCCCTGGCAGAAGCCTTTGTCAGTACCAGGTCGGCCCTTGACCCTTGGGGCCCGACTGCCTGCAGGATTTCCACGAATATCAAGATGCTGCCCAGGGACAAGCTGCCACTTGTGCCAACTCGCGCTGCTTTGAGGGTGCCCACGGAGCTCTGCAAACTGAGACCATGAACCTGTGTTGCTGAGTTTTGTTTCTCCGGGCAGAAGCATTTGAAGTGCCAGGTAGGCCCTCGGTCCTTAAGGGCAGGCAGCCTGCTGGATTTCCACGAATATCAAGATGCCGCCCAGAGACAAGCTGCCACCTGTGCCAACTCGCGCTGCTTTGAGAGTGCCCATGGTGCTCTTCAAACTGAGAGAAAGTATGTGGGGTTATGGGTTTTGTTTTCCAGGGCAGAAGCCTTTGTCAGTACCAAGTAGGCCCTCAGCCCTTAGAGGCAGTCTGCCTGCTGGATTTCCACGCATATCAAGATGCCACCCAGGGACAAGCTGCCACCTGTGCCAACTCGGGCTGCTTTGAGAGTGCCCATGGAGCTCTGCAAAGTGAGACCAGGAACTTTCCTTGGTGAGTTTTGTTTCCCCGGGCAGAAGCATTTGCAGTACCAGGTAGGCTCTCGTAATTCAGGGCCGGCAGCCTGCTGGATTTCCACGAATATCAAGATGCTGCCCAGGGACAAGCTTCCACTTGTGCTAACTCGCGCTGCTTTGAGGGTGCCCACGGAGCTCTGCAAACTGAGACCAGGAACTTGCCTTGGTGAGTTTTGTTTCCCCGGGCAGAAGCATTTGCAGTACCAGGTAGGCTCTCGTAATTCAGGGCCGGCTGCCTTCTGGATTTCCACGAATATCAAGATGCTGCCCAGGGACAAGCTGCCACTTGTGCTAACTCGCGCTGCTTTGAGGGTGCCCACGGAGCTCTGCAAACTGAGACCAGGAACGTAGCGTTGTGGGTTTTGTTTTCCCGGGCAGAAGCCTCTCTCAGTACCAGGTAGGCCCTTGTTCCTTAGGGGCAGGCTGGCAGCAAGATTTCCACGAATATCAAGATGCTGCCCAGGGACAAGCTGCCACCTGTGCCAACTCGGGCTGCTTTGAGAGTTCCCATGGAGCTCTGCAAACTGGGACCATTAACGTGAGGTGCTGAGTTTTGTTTCTCTGGGCAGAAACATTTGCAGTGCCAGGTAGGCCCTTGGTCTTTAAGGGCTGGCAGCCTGCAGGATTTCCACGAATATCAAGATGCTGCCCAGGGACAAGCTGCCACCTGTGCCAACTCGGGCTGCTTTGAGGGTGCCCACGGAGCTCTGCAAACTGAGACAAGAAACGTGGGGTGCTGGGTTTTGTTTCCCATGGCAGAAGCCTTTGTCAGTACCAGGTCGGCCCTTGGCCCTTGGGGGCCGGCTGCCTGCAGGATTTCCACGAATATCTAGATGCCGCCCAGGGACAAGCTGCCACCTGTGCCAACTCGCGCTGCTTTGAGAGTGCCCATGGAGCGCTGCAAACTGAGACCAGGAACGTGGGGTGGAGGGTTTTGTTTCCCTGGGCAGAAGCCTTTGTCAGTACCAGGAGGGTCCTTGTTCCTTATGGGCAGTCTGCCTGCTGGATTTCCACGAATATCAAGATGCTGCCCAGGGACAAGCTGCCACTTGTGCCAACTCGCGCTGCTTTGAGGGTGCCCACGGAGCTCTGCAAACTGAGACCAGGAACGTAGGATTGTGGGTTTTGTTTTCCCGGGCAGAAGCCTCTCTCAGTGCCAGGTAGGCCCTTGTTCCTTAGGGGCAGGCTGGCAGGAAGATTTCCACGAATATCAAGATGCTGCCCAGGGACAAGCTGCCACCTGTGCCAACTCGGGCTGCTTTGAGAGTGCCCATGGAGCTCTGCAAACTGAGACCATGAACCTGGGGTGCTGAGTTTTGTTTCTCCGGGCAGAAGCATTTGCAGTGCCAGGTAGGCCCTTGGTTTTTAAGGGCAGGCAGCCTGCTGGATTTCCATGAATATCAAGATGCTGCCAAAGGACAAGCTGCCACCTGTGCCAACTCGCGCTGCTTTGAGAGTGCCCACGGAGCTCTGCAAACTGTGGCCAGGACGGTGGGGTGCTGAGTTTTGTTTTCCCGGGCAGAAGCCTTTGTCAGTACTAGGTAGGCCCATGGTCTTAAAGGGCCGTCAGCCTGCTGAATTTCAATGAATATCAAGATGCTGCCCACGGAGGAGCTGCCACCTGTGCCAACTCGGGCTGCTTTGATAGTGCCCATGGCGCTCTGCAAACTGAGACCAGGAACGTGGGGTGGTGAGTTTTGTTTTCCCGGTCAGAAGCCTTTGTGAATACCAGGTGGGCCCTTGTTCCACAGGGGCAGGCTGCCGGCTGGATTTCCACGAATATCAAGATGCTGCCCAGGGACAAGCTGCCACCTGTGCCAACTCGGGCTGCTTTGAGAGTGCCCATGGAGCTCTGCAAACTGAGACCATGAACCTTTGTTGCTGAGTTTTGTTTCTCCGGGCAGAAGCATTTGAAGTGCCAGGTACGCCCTCGGTCCTTTAAGGGCAGGCAGCCTGCTGGATTTCCACGAATATCAAGATGCTGCCCAGGGACAAGCTGCCACCTGTGCCAACTCGCGCTGCTTTGAGAGTGCCCATGGTGCTCTGCAAACTGAGACCAGAAACGTGGGTTGCTGGGTTTTGTTTTCCCGGGCAGAAGACTTTGTCAGTACCAGGTCGTCCCTTGACCCTTGGGGGCCAGCTGCCTGCAGGATTTCCACGAATATCAAGATGCTGCCCAGGGACAAGCTGCCACTTGTGCCAACTCGGGCTGCTTTGAGAGTGCCCACGGAGCTCTTCAAACTGAGAGAAAGTATGTGGGGTTATGGGTTTTGTTTTCCCGTGCAGAAGCCTTTGTCAGTACCAAGAAGCCCCTCAGCCCTTAGAGGCAGTCTGCCTGCTGGATTTCCCCGAATATCAAGATGCCGCCCAGGGACAAGCTGCCACATGTGCCAACTCGGGCTGCTTTGACGGTGCCCATGGAGCTCTGCGAAGTTAGACCAGGAACTTGCCTTGGTGAGTTTTGTTTCCCCGGGCAGAAGTATTTGCAGTACAAGGCAGGCTCTCGGAACTTCAGGGCCGGCTGCCTCCTGGATTTCCACGAATATCAAGATGCTGCCCAGGGACAAGCTGCCACTCCTGCCAACTCGCGCTGCTTTGATGGTGCCCACGGAGCTCTGCAAACTGAGACCAGGAACGTAGGGTTGTGGGTTTTGTTTTCCCGGGCAGAAGCCTCTCTCAGTACCAGGTAGGCTATTGTTCCTTAGGGGCAGGCTGGCAGCAAGATTTCCACGAATATCAAGATGCTGCCCAGGGACAAGCTGCCACCTGTGCCAACTCGCGCTGCTTTGAGAGTTCCCATGGAGCTCTGCAAACTGGGACCATTAACGTGAGGTGCTGAGTTTTGTTTCTCTGGGCAGAAACATTTGCAGTGCCAGGTAGGCCCTTGGTCTTTAAGGGCTGGCAGCCTGCAGGATTTCCACGAATATCAAGATGCCGCCCAGGGACAAACTGCCACCTGTGCCAACTCGGGCTGCTTTGAGAGTGCCCATGGAGCTCTGCAAACTGAGACCAGGAACGTGGGGTGGTGGGTTTTGTTTTCCGGGGCAGAAGCCTTTGTCAGTACCAGGAGGGCCCTTGTTCCTCAGGGGCAGGCTGTCGGCTGAATTTCCACGAATATCAAGATGCTGCCCAGGGACAAACTGCAACTTGTGCAAACTCGCGCTGCTTTGAGGGTGCCCACGGAGCTCTGCAAACTGAGACCAGGAAGGTAGGGTTGTGGGTTTTGTTTTCCCGGGCAGAAGCCTCTCTCAGTACCAGGTAGGCCCTTGTTCCCTAGGGACAGCCTGGCAGCAAGATTTCCACGAATATCAAGATGCTGCCCAGGGACAAGCTGCCACCTGTGCCAACTCGGGCTGCTTTGAGAGTGCCCATGGAGCTCTGCAAACTGAGACCATGAACCTGGGGTGCTGAGCTTTGTTTCTCCGGGCAGAAGCATTTGAAGTGCCAGGTACGCCCTCGGTCCTCAAGGGCAGGCAGCCTGCTGGATTTCCACGAATATCAAGATGCTGCCCATGGACAAGCTGCCACCTGTGCCAACTCGCGCTGCTTTGAGAGTGCCCATGGTGCTCTGCAAACTGAGACCAGAAACGTGGGGTGCTGGGTTTTGTTGTCCAGGGCAGAAGCCTTTGTCAGTACCAAGTAGGCCCTTGTTCCTTAGGGACAGCCTGGCAGCAAGATTTCCACGAATATCAAGATGCTGCCCAGGGACAAGCTGCCACTTGTGCCAACTCGGGCTGCTTTGAGAGTGCCCACGGAGCTCTTCAAACTGAGAGAAAGTATGTGGGGTTATGGGTTTTGTTTTCCCGGGCAGAAGCCTTTGTCAGTACCAAGAAGCCCCTCAGCCCTTAGAGGCAGTCTGCCTGCTGGATTTCCCCGAATATCAAGATGCCGCCCAGGGACAAGCTGCCACCTGTGCCAACTCGGGCTGCTTTGAGAGTGCCCATGGAGCTCTGCGAAGTTAGACCAGGAACTTGCCTTGGTGAGTTTTGTTTCCCTGGGCAGAAGTATTTGCAGTACAAGGCAGGCTCTCGGAACTTCAGGGCCGGCTGCCTCCTGGATTTCCACGAATATCAAGATGCTGCCCAGGGACAAGCTGCCACTTGTGCCAACTCGCGCTGCTTTGAGGGTGCCCACGGAGCTCTGCAAACTGAGACCAGGAACGTAGGGTTGTGGGTTTTGTTTTCCCGGGCAGAAGCCTCTCTCAGTACCAGGTAGGCCCTTGTTCCTTAGGGGCAGGCTGGCAGCAAGATTTCCACGAATATCAAGATGCTGCCCAGGGACAAGCTGCCACCTGTGCCAACTCGGGCTGCTTTGAGAGTTCCCATGGAGCTCTGCAAACTGGGACCATTAACGTGAGGTGCTGAGTTTTGTTTCTCTGGGCAGAAACATTTGCAGTGCCAGGTAGGCCCTTGGTCTTTAAGGGCAGGCAGCCTGCTGGATTTCCATGACAATCAAGATGCTGCCAAAGGACAAGCTGCCACCTGTGCCAACTCGGGCTGCTTTGAGAGTGCCCATGGTGCTCTGCAAACTGAGACCAGAAACGTGGGGTGCTGGGTTTTGTTTTCCAGAGCAGAAGCCTTTGTCAGTACCAGGTAGGCCCTTGGCCCTTGGGGGCTGGCTGCCTGCAGGATTTCCACGAATATCAAGATGCCGCCCAGGGACAAACTGCCACCTGTGCCAACTCGGGCTGCTTTGAGAGTGCCCATGGAGCTCTGCAAACTGAGACCAGGAACGTGGGGTGGTGGGTTTTGTTTTCCGGGGCAGAAGCCTTTGTCAGTACCAGGAGGGCCCTTGTTCCTCAGGGGCAGGCTGTCGGCTGAATTTCCACGAATATCAATATGCCGCCCAGGGACAAACTGCAACTTGTGCAAACTCGCGGTGCTTTGAGGGTGCCCACGGAGCTCTGCAAACTGAGACCAGGAACGTAGGGTTGTGGGTTATGTTTTCCCGGGCAGAAGCCTTTGTCAGTACCAGGAGGGCCCTTGTTCCCTAGGGACAGCCTGGCAGCATGATTTCCACGAATATCAAGATGCCACCCAGGGACAAGCTGCCACCTGTGCCAACTCGGGCTGCTTTGAGAGTGCCCATGGAGCTCTGCAAACTGAGACCATGAACCTGGGTTGCTGAGCTTTGTTTCTCCGGGCAGAAGCATTTGAAGTGCCAGGTAGGCCCTCGGTCCTTAAGGGCAGGCAGCCTGCTGGATTTCCACGAATATCAAGATGCTGCCCAGGGACAAGCTGCCACCTGTGCCAACTCGCGCTGCTTTGAGAGTGCCCATGGTGCTCTGCAAACTGAGACCAGAAACGTGGGGTGCTGGGTTTTGTTTTCCAGGGCAGAAGCCTTTGTCAGTACCAAGTAGGCCCTTGTTCCTTAGGGACAGCCTGGCAGCAAGATTTCCACGAATATCAAGATGCTGCCCAGGGATATTCTGCCACCTGTGCCAACTCGGGCTGCTTTGAGTGTGCCCACGGAGTTCTTCAAACTGAGACCAGGAACGTGGGTTTGTGGGTTTTCTTTTCCCGGGCAGAAACATTTGCAGGACCAGGTAGGCCCTCGGCCCTTTGGGGGAGGCTGGCACGAGGATTTCCACGAATATCAAGTTTCCGCCCAGGGACAAGCTGCCACCTGTGCCAACTCGGGCTGCTTTGAGAGTGCCCATGGTGCTCTGCAAACTGAGACCAGGAAAGTGGTGTTCTGAGTTTTGTTTTCCCGGTCAGAAGCCTTTGTCAGTACCAGGTAGGCCGTTGGCCCTTGGGGGCCAGCTGCCTGCAGGATTTCCACGAATATCAAGATGCCGCCCAGGGACAAGCTGCCACCTGTGCCAACTCGGGCTGCTTTGAGAGTGCCCACAGAGCTCTTCAAACTGAGAGAAAGTATGTGGGGTTATGGGTTTTGTTTTCCGGGGCAGAAGCCTTTGTCAGTACCAAGTAGGCCCTCAGCCCTTAGAGGCAGTCTGCCTGCTGGATTTCCACGCATATCAAGATGCCACTGGGGACAAGCTGCCACCTGTGCCAACTCGGGCTGCTTTGAGAGTTCCCGTGGAGCTCTGCAAAGTGAGACCAGGAACTTGCCTTGGTGAGTTTTGTTTCCCTGGGCAGAAGCATTTGCAGTACCAGGTAGGCTCTCGTAATTCAGGGCCGGCTGCCGCCTGGATTTCCACGAATATCAAGATGCTGCCCAGGGACCAGCTTCCACTTGTGCCAACTCACGCTGCTTTGAGGGTGCCCACGGAGCTCTGCAAACTGAGACCAGGAACGTAGGGTTGTGGGTTTTGTTTTCCCGGGCAGAAGCCTCTCTCAGTACCAGGTAGGCCCTTGTTCCTTAGGGGCAGGCTGCCTGCAAGATTTCCACGAATATCAAGATGCTGCCCAGGGACAAGCTGCCACCTGTGCCAACTCGGGCTGCTTTGAGAGTGCCCATGGAGCTCTGCAAACTGGGACCATTAACGTGAGGTGCTGAGTTTTGTTTGCCAGGGCAGAAACATTTGCAGTGCCAGGTAGGCCCTTGGTCTTAAAGGGCTGGCAGCCTGCAGGATTTCCACGAATATCAAGATGCTGCCCAGGGACAAGCTGCCACCTGTGCCAACTCGGGCTGCTTTGAGGGTGCCCACGGAACTCTGCAAACTGAGACCAGAAACGTGGGGTGCTGGGTTTTGTTTCCCCTGGCAGAAGCCTTTGTCAGTACCAGGTCGGCCCTTGGCCCTTGGGGGCCGGCTGCCTGCAGGATTTCCACGAATATCAAGATGCTGCCCAGGGACAAGCTGCCACCTGTGCCAACTCGGGCTGCTTTGAGAGTGCCCACGGTGCTCTGCAAACTGAGATGTGGAACGTGGGGTTATGGCTTTTGTTTTCCCGGGCAGAAGCCTTTGTCAGTACCAGGAGGGCCCTTGTTCCTCAGGGGCAGGCTGCCCGCTGGATTTCCACGAATATCAAGATGCTGCCCAGGGACAAGCTGCCACCTGTGCCAACTCGCGCTGCTTTGAGAGTGCCCACGGAGCTCTGCAAACTGAGACCATGAACCTGTGTTGCTGAGTTTTGTTTCTCCGGGCAGAAGCATTTGAAGTTCCAGGTAGGCCCTCGGTCCTTAAGGGCAGGCAGCCTGCAGGATTTCCACGAATATCAAGATGCTGCCCAGGGACAAGCTGCCACCTGTGCCAACTCGGGCTGCTTTGAGAGTTCCCATGGAGCTCTGCAAACTGGGACCATTAACGTGAGGTGCTGAGTTTTGTTTGCCAGGGCAGAAACATTTGCAGTGCCAGGTAGGCCCTTGGTCTTTAAGGGCAGGCAGCCTGCAGGATTTCCACGAATATCAAGATGCTGCCCAGGGACAAGCTGCCACCTGTGCCAACTCGGGCTGCTTTGAGGGTGCCCACGGAGCTCTGCAAACTGAGACCAGAAACGTGGGGTGCTGCGTTTTGTTTCCCCTGGCAGAAGCCTTTGTCAGTACCAGGTCGGCCCTTGGCCCTTGGGGGCCGGCTGCCTGCAGGATTTCCACGAATATCAAGATGCTGCCCAGGGACAAGCTGCCACCTGTGCCAACTCGGGCTGCTTTGAGAGTGCCCACGGAGCTCTTCAAACTGAGAGAAAGTATGTGGGGTTATGGGTTTTGTTTTCCAGGGCAGAAGCCTTTGTCAGTACCAAGTAGGCCCTCAGCCCTTAGAGGCAGTCTGCCTGCTGGATTTCCACGCATATCAAGATGCCACTGGGGACAAGCTGCCACCTGTGCCAACTCGGGCTGCTTTGAGAGTGCCCATGGAGCTCTGCGAAGTTAGACCAGGAACTTGCCTTGGTGAGTTTTGTTTCCCCGGGCAGAAGCATTTGCAGTACAAGGCAGGCTCTCGGAACTTCAGGGCCGGCTGCCTCCTGGATTTCCACGAATATCAAGATGCTGCCCAGGGACAAGCTGCCACCTATGCCAACTCGCGCTGCTTTGAGGGTGCCCACGGAGCTCTGCAAACTGAGACCAGGAACGTAGGGTTGTGGGTTTTGTTTTCCCGGGCAGAAGCCTCTCTCAGTACCAGGTAGGCCCTTGGTCCTTAGGGGCAGGCTGGCAGCAAGATTTCCACGAATATCAAGATGCTGCCCAGGGACAAGCTGCCACCTGTGCCAACTCGGGCTGCTTTGAGAGTTCCCATGGAGCTCTGCAAACTGGGACCATTAACGTGAGGTGCTGAGTTTTGTTTCTCTGGGCAGAAACATTTGCAGTGCCAGGTAGGCCCTTGGTCTTTAAGGGCAGGCAGCCTGCTGGATTTCCACGAATATCAAGATGCTGCCAAAGGACAAGCTGCCACCTGTGCCAACTCGCGCTGCTTTGAGAGTGCCCATGGTGCTCTGCAAACTGAGACCAGAAACGTGGGGTGCTGGGTTTTGTTTTCCAGAGCAGAAGCCTTTGTCAGTACCAGGTAGGCCCTTGGCCCTTCGGGGCCGGCTGCCTGCAGGATTTCCACGAATATCAAGATGCCGCCCAGGGACAAACTGCCACCTGTGCCAACTCGGGCTGCTTTGAGAGTGCCCATGGAGCTCTGCAAACTGAGACCAGGAACGTGGGGTGGTGGGTTTTGTTTTCCGGGGCAGAAGCCTTTGTCAGTACCAGGAGGGCCCTTGTTCCTCAGGGGCAGGCTGTCGGCTGAATTTCCACGAATATCAAGATGCTGCCCAGGGACAAACTGCAACTTGTGCAAACTCGCGGTGCTTTGAGGGTGCCCACGGAGCTCTGCAAACTGAGACCAGGAACGTAGGGTTGTGGGTTTTGTTTTCCCGGGCAGAAGCCTCTCTCAGTACCAGGTAGGCCCTTGTTCCCTAGGGACAGCCTGGCAGCAAGATTTCCACGAATATCAAGATGCTGCCCAGGGACAAGCTGCCACCTGTGCCAACTCGGGCTGCTTTGAGAGTGCCCATGGAGCTCTGCAAACTGAGACCATGAACCTGGGGTGCTGAGCTTTGTTTCTCCGGGCAGAAGCATTTGAAGTGCCAGGTAGGCCCTCGGTCCTTAAGGGCAGGCAGCCTGCTGGATTTCCACGAATATCAAGATGCTGCCCAGGGACAAGCTGCCACCTGTGCCAACTCGCGCTGCTTTGAGAGTGCCCATGGTGCTCTGCAAACTGAGACCAGAAACGTGGGGTGCTGGGTTTTGTTTTCCAGGGCAGAAGCCTTTGTCAGTACCAAGTAGGCCCTTGTTCCTTAGGGACAGCCTGGCAGCAAGATTTCCACGAATATCAAGATGCTGCCCAGGGATATTCTGCCACCTGTGCCAACTCGGGCTGCTTTGAGTGTGCCCACGGAGTTCTTCAAACTGAGACCAGGAACGTGGGTTTGTGGGTTTTCTTTTCCCGGGCAGAAACATTTGCAGGACCAGGTAGGCCCTCGGCCCATTGGGGGAGGCTGGCACGAGGATTTCCACGGAAATCAAGTTTCCGCCCAGGGACAAGCTGCCACCTGTGCCAACTCGGGCTGCTTTGAGAGTGCCCACAGAGCTCTTGAACCTGAGAGAAAGTATGTGGGGTTATGGGTTTTGTTTTCCCGGGCAGAAGCCTTTGTCAGTACCAAGTAGGCCCTCAGCACTTAGAGGCAGTCTGCCTGCTGGATTTCCACGCATATCAAGATGCCACCCAGGGACAAGCTGCCACCTGTGCCAACTCGGGCTGCTTTGAGAGTGCCCATGGAGCTCTGCAAAGTGAGACCAGGAACGTGGGGTGCTGAGTTTTGTTTCCCCGGGCAGAAGCATTTGCAGTACCAGGTAGGCTCTCGTAATTCAGGGCCGGCTGCCTGCAGGATTTCCACGAATATCAAGATGCTGCCCAGGGACAAGCTGCCACCTGTGCCAACTCGCGCTGCTTTGAGAGTGCCCATGGTGCTCTGCAAACTGAGACCAGGAAAGTGGTGTTCTGAGTTTTTTTTTCCCGGGCAGAAGCCTTTGTCAGTACCAGGTAGGCCGTTGGCCCTTGGGGGCCAGCTGCCTGCAGGATTTCCACGAATATCAAGATGCCGCCCAGGGACAAGCTGCCACCTGTGGCAACTCGGGCTGCTTTGAGAGTGCCCACAGAGCTCTTCAAACTGAGAGAAAGTATGTGGGGTTATGGGTTTTGTTTTCCAGGGCAGAAGCCTTTGTCAGTACCAAGTAGGCCCTCAGCCCTTAGAGGCAGTCTGCCTGCTGGATTTCCACGCATATCAAGATGCCGCCCAGGGACAAGCTGCCACCTGTGCCAACTCGGGCTGCTTTGAGAGTGCCCATGGAGCTCTGCAAAGTGAGACCAGGAACTTGCCTTGGTGAGTTTTGTTTCCCTGGGCAGAAGCATTTGCAGTACCAGGTAGGCTCTCGTAATTCAGGGCCGGCTGCCTCCTGGATTTCCACGAATATCAAGATGCTGCCCAGGGACCAGCTTCCACTTGTGCCAACTCGCGCTGCTTTGAGGGTGCCCACGGAGCTCTGCAAACTGAGACCAGGAACGTAGTGTTGTGGGTTTTGTTTTCCCGGGCAGAAGCCTCTCTCAGTACCAGGTAGGCCCTTGTTCCTTAGGGGCAGGCTGGCAGCAAGATTTCCACGAATATCAAGATGCTGCCCAGGGACAAGCTGCCACCTGTGCCAACTCGGGCTGCTTTGAGAGTTCCCATGGAGCTCTGCAAACTGGGACCATTAACGTGAGGTGCTGAGTTTTGTTTGCCAGGGCAGAAACATTTGCAGTGCCAGGTAGGCCCTTGGTCTTTAAGGGCTGGCAGCCTGCAGGATTTCCACGAATATCAAGATGATGCCCAGGGACAAGCTGCCACCTGTGCCAACTCGGGCTGCTTTGAGGGTGCCCACGGAACTCTGCAAACTGAGACCAGAAACGTGGGGTGCTGGGTTTTGTTTCCCCTGGCAGAAGCCTTTGTCAGTACCAGGTCGGCCCTTGGCCCTTGGGGGCCGGCTGCCTGCAGGATTTCCACGAATATCAAGATGCTGCCCAGGGACAAGCTGCCACTTGTGCCAACTCGCGCTGCTTTGAGAGTGCCCACGGAGCTCTGCAAACTGAGACCATGAACCTGGGGTGCTGAGTTTTGTTTCTCCGGGCAGAAGCATTTGAAGTTCCAGGTAGGCCCTCGGTCCTTGAGGGCAGGCAGCCTGCTGGATTTCCACGAATATCAAGATGCTGCCCAGGGACAAGCTGCCAACTGTGCCAACTCGGGCTGCTTTGAGGGTGCCCATGGAGCTCTGCAAACTGAGACCAGGAACGTGGGGTGGTGGGTTTTGTTTTCCGGGGCAGAAGCCTTTGTCAGTACCAGGAGGGCCCTTGTTCCTCAGGGGCAGGCTGTCGGCTGAATTTCCACGAATATCAAGATGCTGCCCAGGGACAAACTGCAACTTGTGCAAACTCGCGGTGCTTTGAGGGTGCCCACGGAGCTCTGCAAACTGAGACCAGGAACGTAGGGTTGTGGGTTATGTTTTCCCGGGCAGAAGCCTCTCTCAGTACCAGGTAGGCCCTTGTTCCCTAGGGACAGCCTGGCAGCAAGATTTCCACGAATATCAAGATGCTGCCCAGGGACAAGCTGCCACCTGTGCCAACTCGGGCTGCTTTGAGGGTGCCCATGGAGCTCTGCAAACTGAGACCATGAACCTGGGGTGCTGAGCTTTGTTTCTCCGGGCAGAAGCATTTGAAGTGCCAGGTAGGCCCTCGGTCCTTAAGGGCAGGCAGCCTGCTGGATTTCCACGAATATCAAGATGCTGCCCAGGGACAAGCTGCCACCTGTGCCAACTCGCGCTGCTTTGAGAGTGCCCATGGTGCTCTGCAAACTGAGACCAGAAACGTGGGGTGCTGGGTTTTGTTTTCCAGGGCAGAAGCCTTTGTCAGTACCAAGTAGGCCCTTGTTCCTTAGGGACAGCCTGGCAGCAAGATTTCCACGAATATCAAGATGCTGCCCAGGGATATTCTGCCACCTGTGCCAACTCGGGCTGCTTTGAGTGTGCCCACGGAGTTCTTCAAACTGAGACCAGGAACGTGGGTTTGTGGGTTTTCTTTTCCCGGGCAGAAACATTTGCAGGACCAGGTAGGCCCTCGGCCCTTTGGGGGAGGCTGGCACGAGGATTTCCACGAAAATCAAGTTTCCGCCCAGGGACAAGCTGCCACCTGTGCCAACTCGCGCTGCTTTGAGAGTGCCCATGGTGCTCTGCAAACTGAGACCAGGAAAGTGGTGTTCTGAGTTTTGTTTTCCCGGGCAGAAGCCTTTGTCAGTACCAGGTAGGCCGTTGGCCCTTTGGGGCCAGCTGCCTGCAGGATTTCCACGAATATCAAGATGCCGCCCAGGGACAAGCTGCCACCTGTGGCAACTTGGGCTGCTTTGAGAGTGCCCACAGAGCTCTTCAAACTGAGAGAAAGTATGTGGGGTTATGGGTTTTGTTTTCCAGGGCAGAAGCCTTTGTCAGTACCAAGTAGGCCCTCAGCCCTTAGAGGCAGTCTGCCTGCTGGATTTCCACGCATATCAAGATGCCACTGGGGACAAGCTGCCACCTGTGCCAACTCGGGCTGCTTTGAGAGTGCCCATGGAGCTCTGCAAAGTGAGACCAGGAACTTGCCTTGGTGAGTTTTGTTTCCCTGGGCAGAAGCATTTGCAGTACCAGGTAGGCTCTCGTAATTCAGGGCCGGCTGCCGCCTGGATTTCCACGAATATCAAGATGCTGCCCAGGGACCAGCTTCCACTTGTGCCAACTCGCGCTGCTTTGAGGGTGCCCACGGAGCTCTGCAAACTGAGACCAGGAACGTAGGGTTGTGGGTTTTGTTTTCCCGGGCAGAAGCCTCTCTCAGTACCAGGTAGGCCCTTGTTCCTTAGGGGCAGGCTGGCAGCAAGATTTCCACGAATATCAAGATGCTGCCCAGGGACAAGCTGCCACCTGTGCCAACTCGGGCTGCTTTGAGAGTTCCCATGGAGCTCTGCAAACTGGGACCATTAACGTGAGGTGCTGAGTTTTGTTTCTCTGGGCAGAAACATTTGCAGTGCCAGGTAGGCCCTTGGTCTTTAAGGGCTGGCAGCCTGCAGGATTTCCACGAATATCAAGATGCTGCCCAGGGACAAGCTGCCACCTGTGCCAACTCGGGCTGCTTTGAGGGTGCCCACGGAGCTCTGCAAACTGAGACCAGGAACGTAGGGTTGTGGGTTTTGTTTTCCCGGGCAGAAGCCTTTGTCAGTACCAGGTAGGCCCTTGTTCCCTAGGGGCAGGCTGCCTGCAAGATTTCCACGAATATCAAGATGCTGCCCAGGGACAAGCTGCCACCTGTGCCAACTCGGGCTGCTTTGAGAGTGCCCATGGAGCTCTGCAAACTGAGACCATGAACCTGGGTTGCTGAGTTTTGTTTCTCCGGGCAGAAGCATTTGAAGTGCCAGGTAGGCCCTTGGTCTTTAAGGGCAGGCAGCCTGCTGGATTTCCATGAATATCAAGATGCTGCCAAAGGACAAGCTGCCACCTGTGCCAACTCGCGCTGCTTTGAGAGTGCCCATGGTGCTCTGCAAACTGAGACCAGAAACGTGGGGTGCTGGGTTTTGTTTTCCAGGGCAGAAGCCTTTGTCAGTACCAAGTAGGCCCTTGTTCCTTAGGGACAGCCTGGCAGCAAGATTTCCACGAATATCAAGATGCTGCCCAGGGATATTCTGCCACCTGTGCCAACTCGGGCTGCTTTGAGTGTGCCCACGGAGTTCTTCAAACTGAGACCAGGAACGTGGGTTTGTGGGTTTTCTTTTCCCGGGCAGAAACATTTGCAGGACCAGGTAGGCACACGGCCCTTTGGGGGAGGCTGGCACGAGGATTTCCACGAAAATCAAGTTTCCGCCCAGGGACAAGCTGCCACCTGTGCCAACTCGCGCTGCTTTGAGAGTGCCCATGGTGCTCTGCAAACTGAGACCAGGAAAGTGGTGTTCTGAGTTTTGTTTTCCCGGGCAGAAGCCTTTGTCAGTACCAGGTAGGCCGTTGGCCCTTGGGGGCCAGCTGCCTGCAGGATTTCCACGAATATCAAGATGCCGCCCAGGGACAAGCTGCCACCTGTGGCAACTTGGGCTGCTTTGAGAGTGCCCACAGAGCTCTTCAAACTGAGAGAAAGTATGTGGGGTTATGGTTTTGTTTTCCAGGGCGGAAGCATTTGTCAGTACCAAGTAGGCCCTCAGCCCTTAGAGGCAGTCTGCCTGCTGGATTTCCACGCATATCAAGATGCCACCCAGGGACAAGCTGCCACCTGTGCCAACTCGGGCTGCTTTGAGAGTGCCCATGGAGCTCTGCAAAGTGAGACCAGGAACTTGCCTTGGTGAGTTTTGTTTCCCTGGGCAGAAGCATTTGCAGTACCAGGTAGGCTCTCGTAATTCAGGGCCGGCTGCCTCCTGGATTTCCACGAATATCAAGATGCTGCCCAGGGATCAGCTTCCACTTGTGCCAACTCGCGCTGCTTTGAGGGTGCCCACGGAGCTCTGCAAACTGAGACCAGGAACGTAGGGTTGTGGGTTTTGTTTTCCCGGGCAGAAGCCTCTCTCAGTACCAGGTAGGCCCTTGTTCCTTAGGGGCAGGCTGGCAGCAAGATTTCCACGAATATCAAGATGCTGCCCAGGGACAAGCTGCCACCTGTGCCAACTCGGGCTGCTTTGAGAGTGCCCACGGTGCTCTGCAAACTGAGATGTGGAACGTGGGGTTATGGCTTTTGTTTTCCCGGGCAGAAGCCTTTGTCAGTACCAGGAGGGCCCTTGTTCCTCAGGGGCAGGCTGCCCGCTGGATTTCCACGAATATCAAGATGCTGCCCAGGGACAAGCTGCCACTTGTGCCAACTCGCGCTGCTTTGAGAGTGCCCACGGAGCTCTGCAAACTGAGACCATGAACCTGTGTTGCTGAGTTTTGTTTCTCCGGGCAGAAGCATTTGAATTTCCAGGTAGGCCCTCGGTCCCTAAGGGCAGGCAGCCTGCTGGATTTCCACGAATATCAAGATGCTGCCCAGGGACAAGCTGCCACCTGTGCCAACTCGCGCTGCTTTGAGAGTGCCCATGGTGCTCTGCAAACTGAGACCAGAAACGTGGTGTTCTGAGTTTTGTTTTCCCGGGCAGAAGCCTTTGTCAGTACCAGGTAGGCCGTTGGCCCTTTGGGGCCAGCTGCCTGCAGGATTTCCACGAATATCAAGATGCCGCCCAGGGACAAGCTGCCACCTGTGCCAACTCGGGCTGCTTTGAGAGTGCCCACGGAGCTCTTCAAACTGAGAGAAAGTATGTGGGGTTATGGGTTTTGTTTTCCAGGGCAGAAGCCTTTGTCAGTACCAAGTAGGCCCTCAGCCCTTAGAGGCAGTCTGCCTGCTGGATTTCCACGCATATCAAGATGCCACCCAGGGACAAGCTGCCACCTGTGCCAACTCGGGCTGCTTTGAGAGTGCCCATGGAGCTCTGCAAAGTGAGACCAGGAACGTGGGGTGCTGAGTTTTGTTTCCCCGGGCAGAAGCATTTGCAGTACCAGGTAGGCTCTCGTAATTCAGGGCCGGCTGCCTGCAGGATTTCCACGAATATCAAGATGCTGCCCAGGGACAAGCTTCCATTTGTGCCAACTCGCGCTGCTTTGAGGGTGCCCACGGAGCTCTGCAAACTGAGACCCGGAACGTAGGGTTGTGGGTTTTGTTTTCCCGGGCAGAAGCCTCTCTCAGTACCAGGTAGGCCCTTGGTCTTTAAGGGCAGGCAGCCTGCTGGATTTCCATGAATATCAAGATGCTGCCCAGGGACAAGCTGCCACCTGTGCCAACTCGTGCTGCTTTGAGAGTTCCCATGGAGTTCTGCAAACTGGGACCATTAACGTGAGGTGCTGAGTTTTGTTTCTCTGGGCAGAAACATTTGCAGTGCCAGGTAGGCCCTTGGACTTTAAGGGCTGGCAGCCTGCAGGATTTCCACGAATATCAAGATGCTGCCCAGGGACAAGCTGCCACCTGTGCCAACTCGTGCTGCTTTGAGGGTGCCCATGGAGCTCTGCAAACTGAGACCAGGAACGTAGGGTTGTGGGTTTTGTTTTCCCGGGCAGAAGCCTTTGTCAGTACCAGGTAGGCCCTTGTTCCTTAGGGGCAGGCTGCCTGCAAGATTTCCACGAATATCAAGATGCTGCCCAGGGACAAGCTGCCACCTGTGCCAACTCGGGCTGCTTTGAGAGTGCCCATGGAGCTCTGCAAACTGAGACCATGAACCCGGGTTGCTGAGTTTTGTTTCTCCGGGCAGAAGCATTTGAAGTGCCAGGTAGGCCCTTGGTCTTTAAGGGCAGGCAGCCTGCTGGATTTCCATGAATATCAAGATGCTGCCAAAGGACAAGCTGCCACCTGTGCCAACTCGCGCTGCTTTGAGAGTGCCCATGGTGCTCTGCAAACTGAGACCAGAAACGTGGGGTGCTGGGTTTTGTTTTCCAGAGCAGAAGCCTTTGTCAGTACCAGGTATGCCCTTGGCCCTTGGGGGCCGGCTGCCTGCAGGATTTCCACGAATATCAAGATGCCGCCCAGGGACAAACTGCCACCTGTGCAAACTCGCGGTGCTTTGAGGGTGCCCACGGAGCTCTGCAAACTGAGACCAGGAACGTAGGGTTGTGGGTTATGTTTTCCCGGGCAGAAGCCTCTCTCAGTACCAGGTAGGCCCTTGTTCCCTAGGGACAGCCTGGCAGCAAGATTTCCACGAATATCAAGATGCTGCCCAGGGACAAGCTGCCACCTGTGCCAACTCGGGCTGCTTTGAGAGTGCCCATGGAGCTCTGCAAAGTGAGACCAGGAACGTGGGGTGCTGAGTTTTTTTCCCCCGGGCAGAAGCATTTGCAGTACCAGGTAGGCTCTCGTAATTCAGGGCCGGCTGCCTGCAGGATTTCCACGAATATCAAGATGCTGCCCAGGGACAAGCTTCCATTTGTGCCAACTCGCGCTGCTTTGAGGGTGCCCACGGAGCTCTGCAAACTGAGACCAGGAACGTAGGGTTGTGGGTTTTGTTTTCCCGGGCAGAAGCCTCTCTCAGTACCAGGTAGGCCCTTGGTCCTTAGGGGCAGGCTGGCAGCAAGATTTCCACGAATATCAAGATGCTGCCCAGGGACAAGCTGCCACCTGTGCCAACTCGGGCTGCTTTGAGAGTTCCCATGGAGCTCTGCAAACTGGGACCATTAACGTGAGGTGCTGAGTTTTGTTTCTCTGGGCAGAAACATTTGCAGTGCCAGGTAGGCCCTTGGACT
Source organism: Motacilla alba alba (assembly GCF_015832195.1). Taxonomy (NCBI): domain Eukaryota; kingdom Metazoa; phylum Chordata; class Aves; order Passeriformes; family Motacillidae; genus Motacilla; species Motacilla alba. Next base: position 123,327 of record NW_024037722.1, read on the forward strand.
TTAAGGGCTGGCAGCCTGCAGGATTTCCACGAATATCAAGATGCTGCCCAGGGACAAGCTGCCACCTGTGCCAACTCGGGCTGCTTTGAGGGTGCCCATGGAGCTCTGCAAACTGAGACCAGGAACGTAGGGTTGTGGGTTTTGTTTTCCCGGGCAGAAGCCTTTGTCATTACCAGGTAGGCCCTTGTTCCTTAGGGGCAGGCTGCCTGCAAGTTTTCCACGAATATCAAGATGCTGCCCAGGGACAAGCTGCCACCTGTGCCAACTCGGGCTGCTTTGAGAGTGCCCATGGAGCTCTGCAAACTGAGACCATGAACCTGGGTTGCTGAGTTTTGTTTCTCCGGGCAGAAGCATTTGAAGTGCCAGGTAGGCCCTTGGTCTTTAAGGGCAGGCAGCCTGCTGGATTTCCATGAATATCAAGATGCTGCCAAAGGACAAGCTGCCACCTGTGCCAACTCGCGCTGCTTTGAGAGTGCCCATGGTGCTCTGCAAACTGAGACCAGAAACGTGGGGTGCTGGGTTTTGTTTTCCAGGGCAGAAGCCTTTGTCAGTACCAAGTAGGCCCTTGTTCCTTAGGGACAGCCTGGCAGCAAGATTTCCACGAATATCAAGATGCTGCCCAGGGATATTCTGCCACCTGTGCCAACTCGGGCTGCTTTGAGTGTGCCCACGGAGTTCTTCAAACTGAGACCAGGAACGTGGGTTTGTGGGTTTTCTTTTCCCGGGCAGAAACATTTGCAGGACCAGGTAGGCCCTCGGCCCTTTGGGGGAGGCTGGCACGAGGATTTCCACGAAAATCAAGTTTCCGCCCAGGGACAAGCTGCCACCTGTGCCAACTCGCGCTGCTTTGAGAGTGCCCATGGTGCTCTGCAAACTGAGACCAGGAAAGTGGTGTTCTGAGTTTTGTTTTCCCGGGCAGAAGCCTTTGTCAGTACCAGGTAGGCCGTTGGCCCTTGGGGGCCAGCTGCCTGCAGGATTTCCACGAATATCAAGATGCCGCCCAGGGACAAGCTGCCACCTGTGGCAACTTGGGCTGCTTTGAGAGTGCCCACAGAGCTCTTCAAACTGAGAGAAAGTATGTGGGGTTATGGTTTTGTTTTCCAGGGCGGAAGCATTTGTCAGTACCAAGTAGGCCCTCAGCCCTTAGAGGCAGTCTGCCTGCTGGATTTCCACGCATATCAAGATGCCACCCAGGGACAAGCTGCCACCTGTGCCAACTCGGGCTGCTTTGAGAGTGCCCATGGAGCTCTGCAAAGTGAGACCAGGAACTTGCCTTGGTGAGTTTTGTTTCCCTGGGCAGAAGCATTTGCAGTACCAGGTAGGCTCTCGTAATTCAGGGCCGGCTGCCTCCTGGATTTCCACGAATATCAAGATGCTGCCCAGGGATCAGCTTCCACTTGTGCCAACTCGCGCTGCTTTGAGGGTGCCCACGGAGCTCTGCAAACTGAGACCAGGAACGTAGGGTTGTGGGTTTTGTTTTCCCGGGCAGAAGCCTCTCTCAGTACCAGGTAGGCCCTTGTTCCTTAGGGGCAGGCTGGCAGCAAGATTTCCACGAATATCAAGATGCTGCCCAGGGACAAGCTGCCACCTGTGCCAACTCGGGCTGCTTTGAGAGTGCCCACGGTGCTCTGCAAACTGAGATGTGGAACGTGGGGTTATGGCTTTTGTTTTCCCGGGCAGAAGCCTTTGTCAGTACCAGGAGGGCCCTTGTTCCTCAGGGGCAGGCTGCCCGCTGGATTTCCACGAATATCAAGATGCTGCCCAGGGACAAGCTGCCACTTGTGCCAACTCGCGCTGCTTTGAGAGTGCCCACGGAGCTCTGCAAACTGAGACCATGAACCTGTGTTGCTGAGTTTTGTTTCTCCGGGCAGAAGCATTTGAATTTCCAGGTAGGCCCTCGGTCCCTAAGGGCAGGCAGCCTGCTGGATTTCCACGAATATCAAGATGCTGCCCAGGGACAAGCTGCCACCTGTGCCAACTCGCGCTGCTTTGAGAGTGCCCATGGTGCTCTGCAAACTGAGACCAGAAACGTGGTGTTCTGAGTTTTGTTTTCCCGGGCAGAAGCCTTTGTCAGTACCAGGTAGGCCGTTGGCCCTTTGGGGCCAGCTGCCTGCAGGATTTCCACGAATATCAAGATGCCGCCCAGGGACAAGCTGCCACCTGTGCCAACTCGGGCTGCTTTGAGAGTGCCCACGGAGCTCTTCAAACTGAGAGAAAGTATGTGGGGTTATGGGTTTTGTTTTCCAGGGCAGAAGCCTTTGTCAGTACCAAGTAGGCCCTCAGCCCTTAGAGGCAGTCTGCCTGCTGGATTTCCACGCATATCAAGATGCCACCCAGGGACAAGCTGCCACCTGTGCCAACTCGGGCTGCTTTGAGAGTGCCCATGGAGCTCTGCAAAGTGAGACCAGGAACGTGGGGTGCTGAGTTTTGTTTCCCCGGGCAGAAGCATTTGCAGTACCAGGTAGGCTCTCGTAATTCAGGGCCGGCTGCCTGCAGGATTTCCACGAATATCAAGATGCTGCCCAGGGACAAGCTTCCATTTGTGCCAACTCGCGCTGCTTTGAGGGTGCCCACGGAGCTCTGCAAACTGAGACCCGGAACGTAGGGTTGTGGGTTTTGTTTTCCCGGGCAGAAGCCTCTCTCAGTACCAGGTAGGCCCTTGGTCTTTAAGGGCAGGCAGCCTGCTGGATTTCCATGAATATCAAGATGCTGCCCAGGGACAAGCTGCCACCTGTGCCAACTCGTGCTGCTTTGAGAGTTCCCATGGAGTTCTGCAAACTGGGACCATTAACGTGAGGTGCTGAGTTTTGTTTCTCTGGGCAGAAACATTTGCAGTGCCAGGTAGGCCCTTGGACTTTAAGGGCTGGCAGCCTGCAGGATTTCCACGAATATCAAGATGCTGCCCAGGGACAAGCTGCCACCTGTGCCAACTCGTGCTGCTTTGAGGGTGCCCATGGAGCTCTGCAAACTGAGACCAGGAACGTAGGGTTGTGGGTTTTGTTTTCCCGGGCAGAAGCCTTTGTCAGTACCAGGTAGGCCCTTGTTCCTTAGGGGCAGGCTGCCTGCAAGATTTCCACGAATATCAAGATGCTGCCCAGGGACAAGCTGCCACCTGTGCCAACTCGGGCTGCTTTGAGAGTGCCCATGGAGCTCTGCAAACTGAGACCATGAACCCGGGTTGCTGAGTTTTGTTTCTCCGGGCAGAAGCATTTGAAGTGCCAGGTAGGCCCTTGGTCTTTAAGGGCAGGCAGCCTGCTGGATTTCCATGAATATCAAGATGCTGCCAAAGGACAAGCTGCCACCTGTGCCAACTCGCGCTGCTTTGAGAGTGCCCATGGTGCTCTGCAAACTGAGACCAGAAACGTGGGGTGCTGGGTTTTGTTTTCCAGAGCAGAAGCCTTTGTCAGTACCAGGTATGCCCTTGGCCCTTGGGGGCCGGCTGCCTGCAGGATTTCCACGAATATCAAGATGCCGCCCAGGGACAAACTGCCACCTGTGCCAACTCGGGCTGCTTTGAGAGTGCCCATGGAGCTCTGCAAACTGAGACCAGGATCGTGGGGTGGTGGGTTTTGTTTTCCGGGGCAGAAGCCTTTGTCAGTACCAGGAGGGCCCTTGTTCCTCAGGGGCAGGCTGGCGGCTGAATTTCCACGAATATCAAGATGCTGCCCAGGGACAAACTGCAACTTGTGCAAACTCGCGGTGCTTTGAGGGTGCCCACGGAGCTCTGCAAACTGAGACCAGGAACGTAGGGTTGTGGGTTTTGTTTTCCCGGGCAGAAGCCTCTCTCAGTACCAGGTAGGCCCTTGTTCCCTAGGGACAGCCTGGCAGCAAGATTTCCACGAATATCAAGATGCTGCCCAGGGACAAGCTGCCACCTGTGCCAACTCGGGCTGCTTTGAGAGTGCCCATGGAGCTCTGCAAACTGAGACCATGAACCTGGGGTGCTGAGCTTTGTTTCTCCGGGCAGAAGCATTTGAAGTGCCAGGTAGGCCCTCGGTCCTTAAGGGCAGGCAGCCTGCTGGATTTCCACGAATATCAAGATGCTGCCCAGGGACAAGCTGCCACCTGTGCCAACTCACGCTGCTTTGAGAGTGCCCATGGTGCTCTGCAAACTGAGACCAGAAACGTGGGGTGCTGGGTTTTGTTTTCCAGGGCAGAAGCCTTTGTCAGTACCAAGTAGGCCCTTGTTCCTTAGGGACAGCCTGGCAGCAAGATTTCCACGAATATCAAGATGCTGCCCAGGGATATTCTGCCACCTGTGCCAACTCGGGCTGCTTTGAGTGTGCCCACGGAGTTCTTCAAACTGAGACCAGGAACGTGGGTTTGTGGGTTTTCTTTTCCCGGGCAGAAACATTTGCAGGACCAGGTAGGCCCTCGGCCCTTTGGGGGAGGCTGGCACGAGGATTTCCACGAAAATCAAGTTTCCGCCCAGGGACAAACTGCCACCTGTGCCAACTCGGGCTGCTTTGAGAGTGCCCATGGAGCTCTGCGAAGTTAGACCAGGAACTTGCCTTGGTGAGTTTTGTTTCCCCGGGCAGAAGCATTTGCAGTACAAGGCAGGCTCTCGGAACTTCAGGGCCGGCTGCCTCCTGGATTTCCACGAATATCAAGATGCTGCCCAGGGACAAGCTGCCACTTGGGCCAACTCGCGCTGCTTTGAGGGTGCCCACGGAGCTCTGCAAACTGAGACCAGGAACGTAGGGTTGTGGGTTTTGTTTTCCCGGGCAGAAGCCTCTCTCAGTACCAGGTAGGCCCTTGGTCCTTAGGGGCAGGCTGGCAGCAAGATTTCCACGAATATCAAGATGCTGCCCAGGGACAAGCTGCCACCTGTGCCAACTCGGGCTGCTTTGAGAGTTCCCATGGAGCTCTGCAAACTGGGACCATTAACGTGAGGTGCTGAGTTTTGTTTCTCTGGGCAGAAACATTTCCAGTGCCAGGTAGGCCCTTGGTCTTTAAGGGCAGGCAGCCTGCTGGATTTCCATGAATATCAAGATGCTGCCAAAGGACAAGCTGCCACCTGTGCCAACTCGCGCTGCTTTGAGAGTGCCCATGGTGCTCTGCAAACTGAGACCAGAAACGTGGGGTGCTGGGTTTTGTTTTCCAGAGCAGAAGCCTTTGTCAGTACCAGGTAGGCCCTTGGCCCTTCGGGGCCGGCTGCCTGCAGGATTTCCACGAATATCAAGATGCCGCCCAGGGACAAACTGCCACCTGTGCCAACTCGGGCTGCTTTGAGAGTGCCCATGGAGCTCTGCAAACTGAGACCAGGAACGTGGGGTGGTGGGTTTTGTTTTCCGGGGCAGAAGCCTTTGTCAGTACCAGGAGGGCCCTTGTTCCTCAGGGGCAGGCTGTCGGCTGAATTTCCACGAATATCAAGATGCTGCCCAGGGACAAACTGCAACTTGTGCAAACTCGCGGTGCTTTGAGGGTGCCCACGGAGCTCTGCAAACTGAGACCAGGAACGTAGGGTTGTGGGTTTTGTTTTCCCGGGCAGAAGCCTCTCTCAGTACCAGGTAGGCCCTTGTTCCCTAGGGACAGCCTGGCAGCAAGATTTCCACGAATATCAAGATGCTGCCCAGGGACAAGCTGCCACCTGTGCCAACTCGGGCTGCTTTGAGAGTGCCCATGGAGCTCTGCAAACTGAGACCATGAACCTGGGGTGCTGAGCTTTGTTTCTCCGGGCAGAAGCATTTGAAGTGCCAGGTAGGCCCTCGGTCCTTAAGGGCAGGCAGCCTGCTGGATTTCCACGAATATCAAGATGCTGCCCAGGGACAAGCTGCCACCTGTGCCAACTCGCGCTGCTTTGAGAGTGCCCATGGTGCTCTGCAAACTGAGACCAGAAACGTGGGGTGCTGGGTTTTGTTTTCCAGGGCAGAAGCCTTTGTCAGTACCAAGTAGGCCCTTGTTCCTTAGGGACAGCCTGGCAGCAAGATTTCCACGAATATCAAGATGCTGCCCAGGGATATTCTGCCACCTGTGCCAACTCGGGCTGCTTTGAGTGTGCCCACGGAGTTCTTCAAACTGAGACCAGGAACGTGGGTTTGTGGGTTTTCTTTTCCCGGGCAGAAACATTTGCAGGACCAGGTAGGCCCTCGGCCCTTTGGGGGAGGCTGGCACGAGGATTTCCACGGAAATCAAGTTTCCGCCCAGGGACAAGCTGCCACCTGTGCCAACTCGGGCTGCTTTGAGAGTGCCCACAGAGCTCTTGAACCTGAGAGAAAGTATGTGGGGTTATGGGTTTTGTTTTCCAGGGCAGAAGCCTTTGTCAGTACCAAGTAGGCCCTCAGCACTTAGAGGCAGTCTGCCTGCTGGATTTCCACGCATATCAAGATGCCACCCAGGGACAAGCTGCCACCTGTGCCAACTCGGGCTGCTTTGAGAGTGCCCATGGAGCTCTGCAAAGTGAGACCAGGAACGTGGGGTGCTGAGTTGTGTTTCCCCGGGCAGAAGCATTTGCAGTACCAGGTAGGCTCTCGTAATTCAGGGCCGGCTGCCTGCAGGATTTCCACGAATATCAAGATGCTGCCCAGGGACAAGCTGCCACCTGTGCCAACTCGCGCTGCTTTGAGAGTGCCCATGGTGCTCTGCAAACTGAGACCAGGAAAGTGGTGTTCTGAGTTTTGTTTTCCCGGGCAGAAGCCTTTGTCAGTACCAGGTAGGCCGTTGGCCCTTGGGGGCCAGCTGCCTGCAGGATTTCCACGAATATCAAGATGCCGCCCAGGGACAAGCTGCCACCTGTGGCAACTCGGGCTGCTTTGAGAGTGCCCACAGAGCTCTTCAAACTGAGAGAAAGTATGTGGGGTTATGGGTTTTGTTTTCCAGGGCAGAAGCCTTTGTCAGTACCAAGTAGGCCCTCAGCCCTTAGAGGCAGTCTGCCTGCTGGATTTCCACGCATATCAAGATGCCACCCAGGGACAAGCTGCCACCTGTGCCAACTCGGGCTGCTTTGAGAGTGCCCATGGAGCTCTGCAAAGTGAGACCAGGAACTTGCCTTGGTGAGTTTTGTTTCCCTGGGCAGAAGCATTTGCAATACCAGGTAGGCTCTCGTAATTCAGGGCCGGCTGCCTCCTGGATTTCCACGAATATCAAGATGCTGCCCAGGGACCAGCTTCCACTTGTGCCAACTCGCGCTGCTTTGAGGGTGCCCACGGAGCTCTGCAAACTGAGACCAGGAACGTAGGGTTGTGGGTTTTGTTTTCCCGGGCAGAAGCCTCTCTCAGTACCAGGTAGGCCCTTGTTCCTTAGGGGCAGGCTGGCAGCAAGATTTCCACGAATATCAAGATGCTGCCCAGGGACAAGCTGCCACCTGTGCCAACTCGGGCTGCTTTGAGAGTTCCCATGGAGCTCTGCAAACTGGGACCATTAACGTGAGGTGCTGAGTTTTGTTTGCCAGGGCAGAAACATTTGCAGTGCCAGGTAGGCCCTTGGTCTTTAAGGGCTGGCAGCCTGCAGGATTTCCACGAATATCAAGATGATGCCCAGGGACAAGCTGCCACCTGTGCCAACTCGGGCTGCTTTGAGGGTGCCCACGGAACTCTGCAAACTGAGACCAGAAACGTGGGGTGCTGGGTTTTGTTTCCCCGGGCAGAAGCCTTTGTCAGTACCAGGTCGGCCCTTGGCCCTTGGGGGCCGGCTGCCTGCAGGATTTCCACGAATATCAAGATGCTGCCCAGGGACAAGCTGCCACCTGTGCCAACTCGGGCTGCTTTGAGAGTGCCCACGGTGCTCTGCAAACTGAGATGTGGAACGTGGGGTTATGGCTTTTGTTTTCCCGGGCAGAAGCCTTTGTCAGTACCAGGAGGGCCCTTGTTCCTCAGGGGCAGGCTGCCCGCTGGATTTCCACGAATATCAAGATGCTGCCCAGGGACAAGCTGCCACTTGTGCCAACTCGGGCTGCTTTGAGAGTGCCCACGGAGCTCTGCAAACTGAGACCATGAACCTGTGTTGCTGAGTTTTGTTTCTCCGGGCAGAAGCATTTGAAGTTCCAGGTAGGCCCTCGGTCCTTAAGGGCAGGCAGCCTGCTGGATTTCCACGAATATCAAGATGCTGCCCAGGGACAAGCTGCCAACTGTGCCAACTCGGGCTGCTTTGAGGGTGCCCATGGAGCTCTGCAAACTGAGACCAGGAACGTGGGGTGGTGGGTTTTGTTTTCCGGGGCAGAAGCCTTTGTCAGTACCAGGAGGGCCCTTGTTCCTCAGGGGCAGGCTGTCGGCTGAATTTCCACGAATATCAAGATGCTGCCCAGGGACAAACTGCAACTTGTGCAAACTCGCGGTGCTTTGAGGGTGCCCACGGAGCTCTGCAAACTGAGACCAGGAACGTAGGGTTGTGGGTTATGTTTTCCCGGGCAGAAGCCTCTCTCAGTACCAGGTAGGCCCTTGTTCCCTAGGGACAGCCTGGCAGCAAGATTTCCACGAATATCAAGATGCTGCCCAGGGACAAGCTGCCACCTGTGCCAACTCGGGCTGCTTTGAGAGTGCCCATGGAGCTCTGCAAACTGAGACCATGAACCTGGGGTGCTGAGCTTTGTTTCTCCGGGCAGAAGCATTTGAAGTGCCAGGTAGGCCCTCGGTCCTTAAGGGCAGGCAGCCTGCTGGATTTCCACGAATATCAAGATGCTGCCCAGGGACAAGCTGCCACCTGTGCCAACTCGCGCTGCTTTGAGAGTGCCCATGGTGCTCTGCAAACTGAGACCAGAAACGTGGGGTGCTGGGTTTTGTTTTCCAGGGCAGAAGCCTTTGTCAGTACCAAGTAGGCCCTTGTTCCTTAGGGACAGCCTGGCAGCAAGATTTCCACGAATATCAAGATGCTGCCCAGGGATATTCTGCCACCTGTGCCAACTCGGGCTGCTTTGAGTGTGCCCACGGAGTTCTTCAAACTGAGACCAGGAACGTGGGTTTGTGGGTTTTCTTTTCCCGGGCAGAAACATTTGCAGGACCAGGTAGGCCCTCGGCCCTTTGGGGGAGGCTGGCACGAGGATTTCCACGAAAATCAAGTTTCCGCCCAGGGACAAGCTGCCACCTGTGCCAACTCGGGCTGCTTTGAGAGTGCCCATGGTGCTCTGCAAACTGAGACCAGGAAAGTGGTGTTCTGAGTTTTGTTTTCCCGGGCAGAAGCCTTTGTCAGTACCAGGTAGGCCCTTGGCCCTTGGGGGCCAGCTGCCTGCAGGATTTCCACGAATATCAAGATGCCGCCCAGGGACAAGCTGCCACCTGTGCCAACTTGGGCTGCTTTGAGAGTGCCCACAGAGCTCTTCAAACTGAGAGAAAGTATGTGGGGTTATGGGTTTTGTTTTCCAGGGCAGAAGCCTTTGTCAGTACCAAGTAGGCCCTCAGCCCTTAGAGGCAGTCTGCCTGCTGGATTTCCACGCATATCAAGATGCCACTGGGGACAAGCTGCCACCTGTGCCAACTCGGGCTGCTTTGAGAGTGCCCATGGAGCTCTGCAAAGTGAGACCAGGAACTTGCCTTGGTGAGTTTTGTTTCCCTGGGCAGAAGCATTTGCAGTACCAGGTAGGCTCTCGTAATTCAGGGCCGGCTGCCGCCTGGATTTCCACGAATATCAAGATGCTGCCCAGGGACCAGCTTCCACTTGTGCCAACTCGCGCTGCTTTGAGGGTGCCCACGGAGCTCTGCAAACTGAGACCAGGAACGTAGGGTTGTGGGTTTTGTTTTCCCGGGCAGAAGCCTCTCTCAGTACCAGGTAGGCCCTTGTTCCTTAGGGGCAGGCTGGTAGCAAGATTTCCACGAATATCAAGATGCTGCCCAGGGACAAGCTGCCACCTGTGCCAACTCGGGCTGCTTTGAGAGTTCCCATGGAGCTCTGCAAACTGGGACCATTAACGTGAGGTGCTGAGTTTTGTTTCTCTGGGCAGAAACATTTGCAGTGCCAGGTAGGCCCTTGGACTTTAAGGGCTGGCAGCCTGCAGGATTTCCACGAATATCAAGATGCTGCCCAGGGACAAGCTGCCACCTGTGCCAACTCGGGCTGCTTTGAGGGTGCCCACGGAGCTCTGCAAACTGAGACCAGGAACGTAGGGTTGTGGGTTTTGTTTTCCCGGGCAGAAGCCTTTGTCAGTACCAGGTAGGCCCTTGTTCCCTAGGGGCAGGCTGCCTGCAAGATTTCCACGAATATCAAGATGCTGCCCAGGGACAAGCTGCCACCTGTGCCAACTCGGGCTGCTTTGAGAGTGCCCATGGAGCTCTGCAAACTGAGACCATGAACCTGGGTTGCTGAGTTTTGTTTCTCCGGGCAGAAGCATTTGAAGTGCCAGGTAGGCCCTTGGTCTTTAAGGGCAGGCAGCCTGCTGGATTTCCATGAATATCAAGATGCTGCCAAAGGACAAGCTGCCACCTGTGCCAACTCGCGCTGCTTTGAGAGTGCCCATGGTGCTCTGCAAACTGAGACCAGAAACGTGGGGTGGAGGGTTTTGTTTTCCAGAGCAGAAGCATTTGTCAGTACCAGGTAGGCCCTTGGCCCTTGGGGGCCGGCTGCCTGCAGGATTTCCACGAATATCAAGATGCCGCCCAGGGACAAACTGCAACTTGTGCAAACTCGCGGTGCTTTGAGGGTGCCCACGGAGCTCTGCAAACTGAGACCAGGAACGTGGGGTTATGGGTTATGTTTTCCCGGGCAGAAGCCTCTCTCAGTACCAGGTAGGCCCTTGTTCCCTAGGGACAGCCTGGCAGCAAGATTTCCACGAATATCAAGATGCTGCCCAGGGACAAGCTGCCACCTGTGCCAACTCGGGCTGCTTTGAGAGTGCCCATGGAGCTCTGCAAACTGAGACCATGAACCTGGGGTGCTGAGCTTTGTTTCTCCGGGCAGAAGCATTTGAAGTGCCAGGTAGGCCCTCGGTCCTTAAGGGCAGGCAGCCTGCAGGATTTCCACGAATATCAAGATGCTGCCCAGGGACAAGCTGCCACCTGTGCCAACTCACGCTGCTTTGAGAGTGCCCATGGTGCTCTGCAAACTGAGACCAGAAACGTGGGGTGCTGGGTTTTGTTTTCCAGGGCAGAAGCCTTTGTCAGTACCAAGTAGGCCCTTGTTCCTTAGGGACAGCCTGGCAGCAAGATTTCCACGAATATCAAGATGCTGCCCAGGGATATTCTGCCACCTGTGCCAACTCGGGCTGCTTTGAGTGTGCCCACGGAGTTCTTCAAACTGAGACCAGGAACGTGGGTTTGTGGGTTTTCTTTTCCCGGGCAGAAACATTTGCAGGACCAGGTAGGCCCTCGGCCCTTTGGGGGAGGCTGGCACGAGGATTTCCACGAAAATCAAGTTTCCGCCCAGGGACAAACTGCCACCTGTGCCAACTCGGGCTGCTTTGAGAGTGCCCATGGAGCTCTGCGAAGTTAGACCAGGAACTTGCCTTGGTGAGTTTTGTTTCCCCGGGCAGAAGCATTTGCAGTACAAGGCAGGCTCTCGGAACTTCAGGGCCGGCTGCCTCCTGGATTTCCACGAATATCAAGATGCTGCCCAGGGACAAGCTGCCACTTGGGCCAACTCGCGCTGCTTTGAGGGTGCCCACGGAGCTCTGCAAACTGAGACCAGGAACGTAGGGTTGTGGGTTTTGTTTTCCCGGGCAGAAGCCTCTCTCAGTACCAGGTAGGCCCTTGGTCCTTAGGGGCAGGCTGGCAGCAAGATTTCCACGAATATCAAGATGCTGCCCAGGGACAAGCTGCCACCTGTGCCAACTCGGGCTGCTTTGAGAGTTCCCATGGAGCTCTGCAAACTGGGACCATTAACGTGAGGTGCTGAGTTTTGTTTCTCTGGGCAGAAACATTTCCAGTGCCAGGTAGGCCCTTGGTCTTTAAGGGCAGGCAGCCTGCTGGATTTCCATGAATATCAAGATGCTGCCAAAGGACAAGCTGCCACCTGTGCCAACTCGCGCTGCTTTGAGAGTGCCCATGGTGCTCTGCAAACTGAGACCAGAAACGTGGGGTGCTGGGTTTTGTTTTCCAGAGCAGAAGCCTTTGTCAGTACCAGGTAGGCCCTTGGCCCTTCGGGGCCGGCTGCCTGCAGGATTTCCACGAATATCAAGATGCCGCCCAGGGACAAACTGCCACCTGTGCCAACTCGGGCTGCTTTGAGAGTGCCCATGGAGCTCTGCAAACTGAGACCAGGAACGTGGGGTGGTGGGTTTTGTTTTCCGGGGCAGAAGCCTTTGTCAGTACCAGGAGGGCCCTTGTTCCTCAGGGGCAGGCTGTCGGCTGAATTTCCACGAATATCAAGATGCTGCCCAGGGACAAACTGCAACTTGTGCAAACTCGCGGTGCTTTGAGGGTGCCCACGGAGCTCTGCAAACTGAGACCAGGAACGTAGGGTTGTGGGTTTTGTTTTCCCGGGCAGAAGCCTCTCTCAGTACCAGGTAGGCCCTTGTTCCCTAGGGACAGCCTGGCAGCAAGATTTCCACGAATATCAAGATGCTGCCCAGGGACAAGCTGCCACCTGTGCCAACTCGGGCTGCTTTGAGAGTGCCCATGGAGCTCTGCAAACTGAGACCATGAACCTGGGGTGCTGAGCTTTGTTTCTCCGGGCAGAAGCATTTGAAGTGCCAGGTAGGCCCTCGGTCCTTAAGGGCAGGCAGCCTGCTGGATTTCCACGAATATCAAGATGCTGCCCAGGGACAAGCTGCCACCTGTGCCAACTCGCGCTGCTTTGAGAGTGCCCATGGTGCTCTGCAAACTGAGACCAGAAACGTGGGGTGCTGGGTTTTGTTTTCCAGGGCAGAAGCCTTTGTCAGTACCAAGTAGGCCCTTGTTCCTTAGGGACAGCCTGGCAGCAAGATTTCCACGAATATCAAGATGCTGCCCAGGGATATTCTGCCACCTGTGCCAACTCGGGCTGCTTTGAGTGTGCCCACGGAGTTCTTCAAACTGAGACCAGGAACGTGGGTTTGTGGGTTTTCTTTTCCCGGGCAGAAACATTTGCAGGACCAGGTAGGCCCTCGGCCCTTTGGGGGAGGCTGGCACGAGGATTTCCACGGAAATCAAGTTTCCGCCCAGGGACAAGCTGCCACCTGTGCCAACTCGGGCTGCTTTGAGAGTGCCCACAGAGCTCTTGAACCTGAGAGAAAGTATGTGGGGTTATGGGTTTTGTTTTCCAGGGCAGAAGCCTTTGTCAGTACCAAGTAGGCCCTCAGCACTTAGAGGCAGTCTGCCTGCTGGATTTCCACGCATATCAAGATGCCACCCAGGGACAAGCTGCCACCTGTGCCAACTCGGGCTGCTTTGAGAGTGCCCATGGAGCTCTGCAAAGTGAGACCAGGAACGTGGGGTGCTGAGTTGTGTTTCCCCGGGCAGAAGCATTTGCAGTACCAGGTAGGCTCTCGTAATTCAGGGCCGGCTGCCTGCAGGATTTCCACGAATATCAAGATGCTGCCCAGGGACAAGCTGCCACCTGTGCCAACTCGCGCTGCTTTGAGAGTGCCCATGGTGCTCTGCAAACTGAGACCAGGAAAGTGGTGTTCTGAGTTTTGTTTTCCCGGGCAGAAGCCTTTGTCAGTACCAGGTAGGCCGTTGGCCCTTGGGGGCCAGCTGCCTGCAGGATTTCCACGAATATCAAGATGCCGCCCAGGGACAAGCTGCCACCTGTGGCAACTCGGGCTGCTTTGAGAGTGCCCACAGAGCTCTTCAAACTGAGAGAAAGTATGTGGGGTTATGGGTTTTGTTTTCCAGGGCAGAAGCCTTTGTCAGTACCAAGTAGGCCCTCAGCCCTTAGAGGCAGTCTGCCTGCTGGATTTCCACGCATATCAAGATGCCACCCAGGGACAAGCTGCCACCTGTGCCAACTCGGGCTGCTTTGAGAGTGCCCATGGAGCTCTGCAAAGTGAGACCAGGAACTTGCCTTGGTGAGTTTTGTTTCCCTGGGCAGAAGCATTTGCAATACCAGGTAGGCTCTCGTAATTCAGGGCCGGCTGCCTCCTGGATTTCCACGAATATCAAGATGCTGCCCAGGGACCAGCTTCCACTTGTGCCAACTCGCGCTGCTTTGAGGGTGCCCACGGAGCTCTGCAAACTGAGACCAGGAACGTAGGGTTGTGGGTTTTGTTTTCCCGGGCAGAAGCCTCTCTCAGTACCAGGTAGGCCCTTGTTCCTTAGGGGCAGGCTGGCAGCAAGATTTCCACGAATATCAAGATGCTGCCCAGGGACAAGCTGCCACCTGTGCCAACTCGGGCTGCTTTGAGAGTTCCCATGGAGCTCTGCAAACTGGGACCATTAACGTGAGGTGCTGAGTTTTGTTTGCCAGGGCAGAAACATTTGCAGTGCCAGGTAGGCCCTTGGTCTTTAAGGGCTGGCAGCCTGCAGGATTTCCACGAATATCAAGATGATGCCCAGGGACAAGCTGCCACCTGTGCCAACTCGGGCTGCTTTGAGGGTGCCCACGGAACTCTGCAAACTGAGACCAGAAACGTGGGGTGCTGGGTTTTGTTTCCCCTGGCAGAAGCCTTTGTCAGTACCAGGTCGGCCCTTGGCCCTTGGGGGCCGGCTGCCTGCAGGATTTCCACGAATATCAAGATGCTGCCCAGGGACAAGCTGCCACCTGTGCCAACTCGGGCTGCTTTGAGAGTGCCCACGGTGCTCTGCAAACTGAGATGTGGAACGTGGGGTTATGGCTTTTGTTTTCCCGGGCAGAAGCCTTTGTCAGTACCAGGAGGGCCCTTGTTCCTCAGGGGCAGGCTGCCCGCTGGATTTCCACGAATATCAAGATGCTGCCCAGGGACAAGCTGCCACTTGTGCCAACTCGCGCTGCTTTGAGAGTGCCCACGGAGCTCTGCAAACTGAGACCATGAACCTGTGTTGCTGAGTTTTGTTTCTCCGGGCAGAAGCATTTGAAGTTCCAGGTAGGCCCTCGGTCCTTAAGGGCAGGCAGCCTGCTGGATTTCCACGAATATCAAGATGCTGCCCAGGGACAAGCTGCCAACTGTGCCAACTCGGGCTGCTTTGAGGGTGCCCATGGAGCTCTGCAAACTGAGACCAGGAACGTGGGGTGGTGGGTTTTGTTTTCCGGGGCAGAAGCCTTTGTCAGTACCAGGAGGGCCCTTGTTCCTCAGGGGCAGGCTGTCGGCTGAATTTCCACGAATATCAAGATGCTGCCCAGGGACAAACTGCAACTTGTGCAAACTCGCGGTGCTTTGAGGGTGCCCACGGAGCTCTGCAAACTGAGACCAGGAACGTAGGGTTGTGGGTTATGTTTTCCCGGGCAGAAGCCTCTCTCAGTACCAGGTAGGCCCTTGTTCCCTAGGGACAGCCTGGCAGCAAGATTTCCACGAATATCAAGATGCTGCCCAGGGACAAGCTGCCACCTGTGCCAACTCGGGCTGCTTTGAGAGTGCCCATGGAGCTCTGCAAACTGAGACCATGAACCTGGGGTGCTGAGCTTTGTTTCTCCGGGCAGAAGCATTTGAAGTGCCAGGTAGGCCCTCGGTCCTTAAGGGCAGGCAGCCTGCTGGATTTCCACGAATATCAAGATGCTGCCCAGGGACAAGCTGCCACCTGTGCCAACTCGCGCTGCTTTGAGAGTGCCCATGGTGCTCTGCAAACTGAGACCAGAAACGTGGGGTGCTGGGTTTTGTTTTCCAGGGCAGAAGCCTTTGTCAGTACCAAGTAGGCCCTTGTTCCTTAGGGACAGCCTGGCAGCAAGATTTCCACGAATATCAAGATGCTGCCCAGGGATATTCTGCCACCTGTGCCAACTCGGGCTGCTTTGAGTGTGCCCACGGAGTTCTTCAAACTGAGACCAGGAACGTGGGTTTGTGGGTTTTCTTTTCCCGGGCAGAAACATTTGCAGGACCAGGTAGGCCCTCGGCCCTTTGGGGGAGGCTGGCACGAGGATTTCCACGAAAATCAAGTTTCCGCCCAGGGACAAGCTGCCACCTGTGCCAACTCGGGCTGCTTTGAGAGTGCCCATGGTGCTCTGCAAACTGAGACCAGGAAAGTGGTGTTCTGAGTTTTGTTTTCCCGGGCAGAAGCCTTTGTCAGTACCAGGTAGGCCCTTGGCCCTTGGGGGCCAGCTGCCTGCAGGATTTCCACGAATATCAAGATGCCGCCCAGGGACAAGCTGCCACCTGTGCCAACTTGGGCTGCTTTGAGAGTGCCCACAGAGCTCTTCAAACTGAGAGAAAGTATGTGGGGTTATGGGTTTTGTTTTCCAGGGCAGAAGCCTTTGTCAGTACCAAGTAGGCCCTCAGCCCTTAGAGGCAGTCTGCCTGCTGGATTTCCACGCATATCAAGATGCCACTGGGGACAAGCTGCCACCTGTGCCAACTCGGGCTGCTTTGAGAGTGCCCATGGAGCTCTGCAAAGTGAGACCAGGAACTTGCCTTGGTGAGTTTTGTTTCCCTGGGCAGAAGCATTTGCAGTACCAGGTAGGCTCTCGTAATTCAGGGCCGGCTGCCGCCTGGATTTCCACGAATATCAAGATGCTGCCCAGGGACCAGCTTCCACTTGTGCCAACTCGCGCTGCTTTGAGGGTGCCCACGGAGCTCTGCAAACTGAGACCAGGAACGTAGGGTTGTGGGTTTTGTTTTCCCGGGCAGAAGCCTCTCTCAGTACCAGGTAGGCCCTTGTTCCTTAGGGGCAGGCTGGCAGCAAGATTTCCACGAATATCAAGATGCTGCCCAGGGACAAGCTGCCACCTGTGCCAACTCGGGCTGCTTTGAGAGTTCCCATGGAGCTCTGCAAACTGGGACCATTAACGTGAGGTGCTGAGTTTTGTTTCTCTGGGCAGAAACATTTGCAGTGCCAGGTAGGCCCTTGGACTTTAAGGGCTGGCAGCCTGCAGGATTTCCACGAATATCAAGATGCTGCCCAGGGACAAGCTGCCACCTGTGCCAACTCGGGCTGCTTTGAGGGTGCCCACGGAGCTCTGCAAACTGAGACCAGGAACGTAGGGTTGTGGGTTTTGTTTTCCCGGGCAGAAGCCTTTGTCAGTACCAGGTAGGCCCTTGTTCCCTAGGGGCAGGCTGCCTGCAAGATTTCCACGAATATCAAGATGCTGCCCAGGGACAAGCTGCCACCTGTGCCAACTCGGGCTGCTTTGAGAGTGCCCATGGAGCTCTGCAAACTGAGACCATGAACCTGGGTTGCTGAGTTTTGTTTCTCCGGGCAGAAGCATTTGAAGTGCCAGGTAGGCCCTTGGTCTTTAAGGGCAGGCAGCCTGCTGGATTTCCATGAATATCAAGATGCTGCCAAAGGACAAGCTGCCACCTGTGCCAACTCGCGCTGCTTTGAGAGTGCCCATGGTGCTCTGCAAACTGAGACCAGAAACGTGGGGTGGAGGGTTTTGTTTTCCAGAGCAGAAGCATTTGTCAGTACCAGGTAGGCCCTTGGCCCTTGGGGGCCGGCTGCCTGCAGGATTTCCACGAATATCAAGATGCCGCCCAGGGACAAACTGCAACTTGTGCAAACTCGCGGTGCTTTGAGGGTGCCCACGGAGCTCTGCAAACTGAGACCAGGAACGTGGGGTTATGGGTTATGTTTTCCCGGGCAGAAGCCTCTCTCAGTACCAGGTAGGCCCTTGTTCCCTAGGGACAGCCTGGCAGCAAGATTTCCACGAATATCAAGATGCTGCCCAGGGACAAGCTGCCACCTGTGCCAACTCGGGCTGCTTTGAGGGTGCCCATGGAGCTCTGCAAACTGAGACCATGAACCTGGGGTGCTGAGCTTTGTTTCTCCGGGCAGAAGCATTTGAAGTGCCAGGTAGGCCCTCGGTCCTTAAGGGCAGGCAGCCTGCTGGATTTCCACGAATATCAAGATGCTGCCCAGGGACAAGCTGCCACCTGTGCCAACTCGCGCTGCTTTGAGAGTGCCCATGGTGCTCTGCAAACTGAGACCAGAAACGTGGGGTGCTGGGTTTTGTTTTCCAGGGCAGAAGCCTTTGTCAGTACCAAGTAGGCCCTTGTTCCTTAGGGACAGCCTGGCAGCAAGATTTCCACGAATATCAAGATGCTGCCCAGGGATATTCTGCCACCTGTCCCAACTCGGGCTGCTTTGAGTGTGCCCACGGAGTTCTTCAAACTGAGACCAGGAACGTGGGTTTGTGGGTTTTCTTTTCCCGGGCAGAAACATTTGCAGGACCAGGTAGGCCCTCGGCCCTTTGGGGGAGGCTGGCACGAGGATTTCCACGAAAATCAAGTTTCCGCCCAGGGACAAGCTGCCATCTGTGCCAACTCGCGCTGCTTTGAGGGTGCCCATGGTGCTCTGCAAACTGAGACCAGGAAAGTGGTGTTCTGAGTTTTGTTTTCCCGGGCAGAAGCCTTTGTCAGTACCAGGTAGGCCGTTGGCCCTTTGGGGCCAGCTGCCTGCAGGATTTCCACGAATATCAAGATGCCGCCCAGGGACAAGCTGCCACCTGTGGCAACTCGGGCTGCTTTGAGAGTGCCCACAGAGCTCTTCAAACTGAGAGAAAGTATGTGGGGTTATGGGTTTTGTTTTCCAGGGCAGAAGCCTTTGTCAGTACCAAGTAGGCCCTCAGCCCTTAGAGGCAGTCTGCCTGCTGGATTTCCACGCATATCAAGATGCCACTGGGGACAAGCTGCCACCTGTGCCAACTCGGGCTGCTTTAAGAGTGCCCATGGAGCTCTGCAAAGTTAGACCAGGAACTTGCCTTGGTGAGTTTTGTTTCCCTGGGCAGAAGCATTTGCAGTACCAGGTAGGCTCTCGTAATTCAGGGCCGGCTGCCTCCTGGATTTCCACGAATATCAAGATGCTGCCCAGGGACCAGCTTCCACTTGTGCCAACTCGCGCTGCTTTGAGGGTGCCCACGGAGCTCTGCAAACTGAGACCAGGAACGTAGGGTTGTGGGTTTTGTTTTCCCGGGCAGAAGCCTCTCTCAGTACCAGGTAGGCCCTTGTTCCTTAGGGGCAGGCTGGCAGCAAGATTTCCACGAATATCAAGATGCTGCCCAGGGACAAGCTGCCACCTGTGCCAACTCGGGCTGCTTTGAGAGTGCCCACGGTGCTCTGCAAACTGAGATGTGGAACGTGGGGTTATGGCTTTTGTTTTCCCGGGCAGAAGCCTTTGTCAGTACCAGGAGGGCCCTTGTTCCTCAGGGGCAGGCTGCCCGCTGGATTTCCACGAATATCAAGATGCTGCCCAGGGACAAGCTGCCACTTGTGCCAACTCGGGCTGCTTTGAGAGTGCCCACGGAGCTCTGCAAACTGAGACCATGAACCTGTGTTGCTGAGTTTTGTTTCTCCGGGCAGAAGCATTTGAATTTCCAGGTAGGCCCTCGGTCCCTAAGGGCAGGCAGGCTGCTGGATTTCCACGAATATCAAGATGCTGCCCAGGGACAAGCTGCCACCTGTGCCAACTCGCGCTGCTTTGAGAGTGCCCATGGTGCTCTGCAAACTGAGACCAGAAACGTGGTGTTCTGAGTTTTGTTTTCCCGGGCAGAAGCCTTTGTCAGTACCAGGTAGGCCGTTGGCCCTTTGGGGCCAGCTGCCTGCAGGATTTCCACGAATATCAAGATGCCGCCCAGGGACAAGCTGCCACCTGTGGCAACTCGGGCTGCTTTGAGAGTGCCCACAGAGCTCTTCAAACTGAGAGAAAGTATGTGGGGTTATGGGTTTTGTTTTCCAGGGCAGAAGCCTTTGTCAGTACCAAGTAGGCCCTCAGCCCTTAGAGGCAGTCTGCCTGCTGGATTTCCACGCATATCAAGATGCCACTGGGGACAAGCTGCCACCTGTGCCAACTCGGGCTGCTTTGAGAGTGCCCATGGAGCTCTGCAAAGTGAGACCAGGAACGTGGGGTGCTGAGTTTTTTTCCCCCGGGCAGAAGCATTTGCAGTACCAGGTAGGCTCTCGTAATTCAGGGCCGCCTGCCTGCAGGATTTCCACGAATATCAAGATGCTGCCCAGGGACAAGCTTCCATTTGTGCCAACTCGCGCTGCTTTGAGGGTGCCCACGGAGCTCTGCAAACTGAGACCAGGAACGTAGGGTTGTGGGTTTTGTTTTCCCGGGCAGAAGCCTCTCTCAGTACCAGGTAGGCCCTTGGTCCTTAGGGGCAGGCTGGCAGCAAGATTTCCACGAATATCAAGATGCTGCCCAGGGACAAGCTGCCACCTGTGCCAACTCGGGCTGCTTTGGGAGTTCCCATGGAGCTCTGCAAACTGGGACCATTAACGTGAGGTGCTGAGTTTTGTTTCTCTGGGCAGAAACATTTGCAGTGCCAGGTAGGCCCTTGGACTTTAAGGGCTGGCAGCCTGCAGGATTTCCACGAATATCAAGATGCTGCCCAGGGACAAGCTGCCACCTGTGCCAACTCGGGCTGCTTTGAGGGTGCCCATGGAGCTCTGCAAACTGAGACCAGGAACGTAGGGTTGTGGGTTTTGTTTTCCCGGGCAGAAGCCTTTGTCAGTACCAGGTAGGCCCTTGTTCCTTAGGGGCAGGCTGCCTGCAAGATTTCCACGAATATCAAGATGCTGCCCAGGGACAAGCTGCCACCTGTGCCAACTCGGGCTGCTTTGAGAGTGCCCATGGAGCTCTGCAAACTGAGACCATGAACCTGGGTTGCTGAGTTTTGTTTCTCCGGGCAGAAGCATTTGAAGTGCCAGGTAGGCCCTTGGTCTTTAAGGGCAGGCAGCCTGCTGGATTTCCACGAATATCAAGATGCTGCCCAGGGACAAGCTGCCACCTGTGCCAACTCGGGCTGCTTTGGGGGTGCCCACGGAGCTCTGCAAACTGAGACCATAACCTAGGGTTGTGGGTTTTGTTTTCTCGGGCAGAAGCCTCTCTCAGTACCAGGTAGGCCCTTGTTCCTTAGGGGCAGGCTGCCTGCTGAATTTCCACGAATATCAAGATGCTGCCCAGGGACAAGCTGCCACCTGTGCCAGCTCGGGCTGCTTTGAGGGTGCCCACGGAGCTCTAAAAACTGAGACAGGGTACATGGGGTTATGGGTTATGTTTCCCCGGGCAGAAGCCATTGTAAGTACCAGGTAGGCCCTCGGCCCTTAGGGGCAGGCTGGCAGCAAGACTTCCACGAATATCAAGATGCCGCCCAGGGACAAGCTGCCACCTGTGCCAACTCACGCTGCTTTGAGAGTGCCCACGGATCTCTTCAAACTGAGCCAAAGTATGTGGGGTTTCGGGTTTTTTTTTCCCGGGCAGAACCCTTTGTCAGTACCAAGTAGGACCTCGGCCCTTAGAGGCAGTCTGCCTGCTGGATTTCCACGCATATCTAGATGCCGCCCAGGAACAAGCTGCCACCTGTGCCAACTTGGGCTGCTTTGAGAGTACCCATGGTGCTCTACAAACAGAAACCAGGAGCGTGGGATGGTGAGTTTTTTTTTTTCCTCGGCAGAAGCCTTTGTCAGTACCAGGTAGGCCCTCGGCCCTTCATGGCTGGCTGCCTGCTGGATTTCCACGAATATCAAGATGCCGCCCAGGGATATTCTGCCACCTGTGCCAACTCGGGCTGCTTTGAGAGTGCCCATGGAGCTCTGCAAACTGAGACCGGGACCGTGGGGTTCTGAGTTTTGTTTTCCCGGCAGAAGCCTTTGTCAGTACCAGGTAGGCCTTCGGCCCTATGGGTCCGGTTGCAGGCTGGATTTCCCCGAATAACAAGATGCCGCCCAGGGACAAGCTGCCACCTGTGCCAACTCGGGCTGCTTTGAGAGTGCCCATGGAGCTCTTCAAACCGTGGCCTGGAACGTCGGGTAATGTGTCTTGTTTTGCTGGGTAGAAGACTATCTCTGTACTAGGTCGGCCCTCCACCCTTAGCGGCCGGCTCCCCGCTGGATTTGCCCGAATATCACGGTGCCGTCCCGGGTCAAGCTGCCACCTGTGCCAACTCGGGCTGCTTTGAGAGTGCCCATGGAGCTCTACAAACTGAGACCAGCAACGTGGGATGGTGAGCTTTGTTTTTCTGGGAAGAAGCCTTTGTCAGTACCAGGTAGGCCCTCGGCCCTAAGGGGCCTGTTGCCTCCTGGATATCCACAAATATCAAGATGCCTCTCAGGGACAAGCTGCCACCTGTGCTAGCTCTGGCTGCTTTGAGAGTGCCCACGGAACTCTGCAAACTGAGACTAAGACCTTGGGGTGGTGGGTTTTTTTCTCCTTGGGCAGTATAATGCACAATACCTAGGTGTCCCTAAGCACGTTGATGCTTGGTGCCTGCTCGATTTCTGTATTAATCAGGATGCCATCCAATTAAAGGCTGATAGCTGTGCCAACGTTGGGTGCTTGCACAGTGCCCACAGAGCTCTGCAAACTGAGACCTAGACGGTGAGGTGTTGAGTTTTTTTTCCTGGGCTGTTGCCCGCACAGTACTTTTGTGGCCATTTGGGGCCTGAGACCAGGAAGGTGAGGTGGTGAGTTTGGTTTCCCTGGGAAAAAGCTCACCACATTTTTTGGATGGGCCTTGCGTGCAGGCCCCGGTTGGCTGCTGTAATGCCGCATTGATCAAGATCTAGCTCACGTACAACCTGCCACCTGTGCCACCTCAGGCTGCTCTCACAGTGCCTGTGGATACAACGCTCTGTTTGACTCTTAGAGGTCTAATTACAAGCTGTGTTTGATAAATTATGAGTGTGGTAAATGAATGTGTTCTAGGAGTGTGAGATCCTTGAAATAGTATAATTTTTGATTTTCTTATGGTTGGAAGATCGTTTTACAAGCATAATGGGAATACTCCTTTTTTTAGGTACTTTTTCTTCTAGAAAGTATACCATAAGTGTTTTCTAATATTAAATGACAGAGCAGCCCGTTGATCCTTTACTGGAAATTCTTCCTATTTTTCAAAAATAACAGAAAAAAGCTCTTGCAAAAATAAGGGGAAAAAATTGCTTTAAAAAGTATTTCATTACAGCTTTTAAAGGCAATTAAAGTGCACCCATTGCTGATGGGAAGCCGATAACTGGTTAAACATGTATTCACTTGTTATGTCTCTCTAAAGAAATACTCTAACATCAAGCAATTAATCCCTTCCATCATAGTTTTAACCTCTTTCCTAGTTTAAATGTCAATGAAAAACATCATGAAGAACTCCATATGTATCTCTCCGATTCATCTTACATACAAAGCAACTATTTTTCCACCGGTTTGCTTGATGGTCTGCTTACTGCATTCAGCATTTTTTGGCATGCTTTTTTGCTTCTTTCTGCTGTCAATACTGGCCAATACATGCCATCTGCCAATGGTAGGATTTCTCTCACCTAAGCATATGGATTGAATCTTTAAGATCACTTTCGATAAAATGGATAAAAAAGGAGTTGTTTGATTCCACCTAACATTGAGTCTCTTGGTAAAGGTCACCTGGAGAAAAGTTTTTGCTTCTAGAATTCAACTCATGGATTGAAATATTTGAGAAGACTGATAGGCACTGGAGCATGGAGACACCTTCAGCCTCTGTGGATATAAAGCCCAGATTAAAATGATCAATTCTCTCAACTTGATGGACTGTACTGAGCAGAATTCTGACTAGAATCTCTTTCACACATAGAACACCCTGTTCAAGACACATGGTAAGATGAAGCTCACCTCCGGTTCCCTGCAGGTATTTGTATTTCTAATGAGTCTTTGGGATGCCTAGGTGATTTTCAGATGTCTAAAGATGAGACAAAGCCCACGACTTTCTCAAGACCTGGAACCATCTCCCTAGAAGCTGCAAAACACACAATGCCTCACTTGTGTCAAATTTGCCAAAGCAAGGACTAGAGCAAGAACTGGATGCAAAATACTTACACAGAGATGATAGTTTTTAAGATATTCATCAGATATTCTTCACATGGGAAGAGTCTTTGAACTCTTCTGTGATAGAACCCCAAAACTAAATGGTTTTTTTTTCATTGAGCACTCTTCTTGATGCAATTCTTCAACTTGGCATGGCTTAATTCAATAGCATCCAAGTCAGAGAAAAATTGATAAAGGCAGATAGGAAAGAAAATTAGAAATTCGTTACTCAGAGTGTGAGTAGGAAGACAGGGAGCCATTCAAAAGAATAAGGAAACAAAACAGGAGCAGTGAAAATGAGACACATCCTGCATCTTTCCGGCGGGGAAGATGGATTATTTAATTAGTGACAAAATTAGAAGAGCCTGAACATTTGCTGTCCCACAACAGGAACAGAAAAACCATTGGGCACGCACATAATAGCCAAAGAAACATAACAAAGAGAAGGAAATACAGAGAATAGGAAAAAGAAGTAAGACGCTTTTTTCAATCATTGAAATTCAGGTGGTGTATCATTCTAATACACTTTTTTATACAGTAAAAGAGTAGTTATATACAGTCGGGTAAATTGCAGCTATGTATCATTTTTAGACAGGAAATGTTTTCCAAGAAACATGTACCAGATTATATATACAAGTTCCTGACTGCCAAAGAAGAAAGTACAAAACAGCAAACACTTGGGTAAAGTCCCAGGAACCAGAGATCAAGATCTACACCGATATAAGGAGAGCGGTGAGTTTTTCAAGAAGCAAAAGCGAATGCAGCTGACTGTGCTTGTGGATGAAAAGCTGTGGGATTTTTTGCAATTCCATTAAGAGCGCACAAAAGCGCGGTGCTCGGCTGCCTCATGCTTCGCATGCTGCGAGATGCACAGAAATTAAGATGAACAAGGTTCTTCAGCTTTGCCCTTTTTCAGCAGCTGCGCCACACCGATGGACTGGAATATCTCTCGAGATGTTTTCCTTTCTCAAGAATGTATTGTTGCTGTGTCTTGACCGCACAAGGATAAGTATGAAGAGATCATAGCCATCTCGAAATAAATTCGCCGCTTTATTAAAAAGATAAATGCTTCAACAATGCGCAGCCACGACAAAAATCAGGGCCAAGACTGGGAGACGTTTGCTGTGCTGGCACCCAATTTCTGTCGGCGAAAAGTCATGGAGAAGCTTTTGGCTTGGATGCATACGACGAGAGAGGCAGAAGACGGAGGTACGGGGCTGTCCGGAGCGAAGTGCCGCAGGCCGGCGTCTTTCGCCCGAAGCAGCGCGCCGGAGCGCACCGCCACCGGCACAAGCAGCAGTGCGCGAAGTAGCGGCTCTTTCGCTTTCGCTAGACGGAGAGCCGGCAGCTTGCAGGAGGTGAAGAAGCAAGCCGCACAACAGCAGCCTTGTGGGCGCAGCTCTCGAACTGCTGCGGGATGGTGGATTGCCACTCGCATGCCTTTGAAAATCACGTTAGCATGCGAATGGAAGAAGTTTTTGGACAACTTTGCAATGCATCTTGCTAGTGCTCCTGCAAGGCTCCGTGGAAACTCTTGCGGGTCTCTTTGCGCTGCGAGATGCAAAGAACTGGGTGAACTCGTCAAACAAGATCGGTAGATGTTTGCAGTGCTGGCACACTTTCTCTCTCGGCGAGAAGTCATGGAGAAGCTTTTGGCTAGGATGCAGACGACGAGAGAGGCAGAAGACGGAGGTACGGGGCTATCCGGAGCGAAGTGCCGCTGCCCGGCGTCTTTCGCCCGAAGCAGCGCTCCGGAGCGCACCGCCACCGGCACAAGCAGCAGTGCGCGAAGTAGCGGCTCTTTCGCTTTCGCTAGACGGAGAGCCGGCAGCTTGCAGGAGGTGAAGAAGCAAGCCGCACAACAGCAGCCTTGTGTACGCAGCTCTCGAACTGCTGCGGGATGGTGGGTTGCCATTCGTATGCCTATGAAAATCACGTTAGCATGCGAATGGAAGAAGTTTTTTGGCAACTTTGCAATGCATCTTGCTAGTGCTCCTGCAACACTCCGTGGAAACTCTTGCGGGTCTCTTTGCGCTGCGAGATGCAAAGAACTGGGTGAACTCGTCAAGCAAGATCGGAAGATGTTTGCAGTGCTGGCACACTTTCTCTCTCGGCGAGAAGTCATGGAGAAGCTTTTGGCTAGGATGCAGACGACGAGAGAGGCAGAAGACGGAGGTACGGGGCTGTCCGGAGCGAAGTGCCGCTGGCCGGCGTCTTTCGCCCGAAGCAGCGCTCCGGAGCGCACCGCCACCGGCACAAGCAGCAGTGCGCGAAGTAGCGGCTCTTTCGCTTTCGCTAGACGGAGAGCCGGCAGCTTGCAGGAGGTGAAGAAGCAAGCCGCACAACAGCAGCCTTGTGGGCGCAGCTCTCTTACTGCTGCGGGATGGTGGATTGCCACTCGTATGCCTTTGAAAATCACGTTAGCATGCGAATGGAAGAAGTTTTTGGACAACTTTGCAATGCATCTTGCTAGTGCTCCTGCAACGCTCCGTGGAAACTCTTGCGGGTCTCTTTGCGCTGCGAGATGCAAAGAACTGGGTGAACTCGTCAAACAAGATCAGAAGATGTTTGCAGTGCTGGCACACTTTCTCTCTCGGCGAGAAGTGATGGAGAAGCTATTGGCTAGGATGCAGACGACGAGAGAGGCAGAAGACGGAGGTACGGGGCTGTCCGGAGCGAAGTGCCGCTGGCCGGCGTCTTTCGCCCGAAGCAGCGCTCTGGAGCGCACCGCCACCGGCACAAGCAGCAGTGCGCGAAGTAGCGGCTCTTTCGCTTTCGCTAGACGGAGAGCCGGCAGCTTGCAGGAGGTGAAGAAGCAAGCCGCACAACAGCAGCATTGAGGGCGCAGCTCTCTTACTGCTGCGGGATGGTGGATTGCCACTCGTATGCCTATGAAAATCACGTTAGCATGCGAATGGAAGAAGTTTTTGGACAACTTTGCAATGCATCTTGCTAGTGCTCCTGCAACACTCCGTGGAAACTCTTGCGGGTCTCTTTGCGCTGCGAGATGCAAAGAACTGGGTGAACTCGTCAAACAAGATCGGAAGATGTTTGCAGTGCTGGCACACTTTCTCTCTCGGCGAGAAGTCATGGAGAAGCTTTTGGCTAGGATGCAGACGACGAGAGAGGCAGAAGACGGAGGTACGGGGCTGTCCGGAGCGAAGTGCCGCTGGCCGGCGTCTTTCGCCCGAAGCAGCGCTCCGGAGCGCACCGCCACCGGCACAAGCAGCAGTGCGCGAAGAAGCGGCTCTTTCGCTTTCGCTAGACGGAGAGCCGGCAGCTTGCAGGAGGTGAAGAAGCAAGCCGCACAACAGCAGCCTTGTGGGCGCAGCTCTCTTACTGCTGCGGGATGGTGGATTGCCACTCGTATGCCTTTGAAAATCACGTTAGCATGCGAATGGAAGAAGTTTTTGGACAACTTTGCAATGCATCTTGCTAGTGCTCCTGCAACGCTCCGTGGAAACTCTTGCGGGTCTCTTTGCGCTGCGAGATGCAAAGAACTGGGTGAACTCGTCAAACAAGATCGGTAGATGTTTGCAGTGCTGGCACACTTTCTCTCTCGGCGAGAAGTCATGGAGAAGCTTTAGGCTAGGATGCAGACGACGAGAGAGGCAGAAGACGGAGGTACGGGGCTGTCCGGAGCGAAGTGCCGCTGGCCGGCGTCTTTCGCCCGAAGCAGCGCTCCGGAGCGCACCGCCACCGGCACAAGCAGCAGTGCGCGAAGTAGCGGCTCTTTCGCTTTCGCTAGACGGAGAGCCGGCAGCTTGCAGGAGGTGAAGAAGCAAGCCGCACAACACCAGCCCACTGCGGCTAGCTGGTTGCTAGATTTCCACGAATTTCAAGTTGCCACCAAGGGACAGGCTGCCACCAGTGCCAAGTCAGGCTGCTTGCAGAGTGCCTAAAGAGCTCTGCCAACTGAGACCAGGAACGTGGGCTGGTGAGTTTTGTATTCCGGGGCAGAAGCTGTGTCAGTATCAGGTAGGCCCTCAGTCCTTAGGGGCCGTCTGCCTGCTGGATTTCCGCCAATATCAAGATGCCGCCCAGGGACAAGCTGCCACCTGTGCCAACTCAGGCTGCTTTGAGAGTGCCCATGGAGCTCTGCAAACTGAGACCAGGAACGTGGCGTGGTGGGTTTTCTTTCCCCGGGCAGAAGCCTTTGTCAGTACCAGATAGGCCATTGGCCCTTTGGGGCGGCTGCTCGCTGGATTTCCGCGAATATCAAGATGCCGCCCAGGGACAAACTGCCACCTGTGCCAATTCGGGCTGCTTTGAGTGTGCCCATGGAGTTCTGCAATCTGAGACCAGGCACGTGGTGTGGTGAGCTTAGTTTACCTGGGCAGAAGCCTTTGTCAGTACCAGGTAGGCCTACGCCCTTCGGGGCCAGCTGCCTGCTGGGTTTTTGCGAATCTGAAGATGCTGCCCAGGGACAAGCTGCCACCTGTGCCAACTCGCGCTGCCTTGAGAGTGCCCATGGAGCTCTGCAAACTGAGACCATTAACGTGGGTTGGTCTGTTTTGTTTCCCTGGGCAGAAGCATTTGACAGTACCAGGTAGGCCCTTGGCACTTATGGGCCGGCTGCCAGCTGGATTTCCGCCAATATCAAGATGCCGCCCAGGGGCAAGCTGCCACCTGTGCCAACTCGGGCTGCTTTAAGAGTGCCCACAGAGCTCTGCAAACTGAGACCCGGAACGTGGGGTGGTGGGTTTTTTTTTCCTGGGCAGAAGCCTTTGTCAGTACCAGGTAGGCTCTCAGTCCTTAGGGGCCGTCGGCCTGCCGGATTTCGACGAATATCAAGATGCCGCCCAGGGACAAGCTGCCACCTGTGGCAACTCACGCTGATTTTAGAGTACCCATGGAGCTCTGCAAACTGAGACCATGAACGTGTGTTGGCGAATTTTGTTTAACTGGGCAGAAGCCTTTGTCTGTTCCAGGTAGGCCCACGGCCCTTAGGGGCCGTCTGCCTGCTGGATTTCCGCCAATACCAAGATGCCGCCCAGGGACAAGCTGCCACCTGTGCTAACTCGGTCTGCTTTGAGAGTGCCCATGGAGCTCTGCAAACTGAGATGTGGAACGTGGGGTGGTGGGTTTTGTTTCCCTGGGCAGAAGCCTTTGTCAGTACGAGGAGGGCCCTTGTTCATCAGGGGCAGGCTGGCGGCTCAATTTCCACGAATATCAAGATGCTGCCCAGGGACAAGCTGCCACTTGTGCCAACTCGCGCTGCTTTGAGGGTGCCCACGGAGCTCTGCAAACTGAGACCAGGAACGTAGGATTGTGGGTTTTGTTTTCCCGGGCAGAAGCCTCTCTCAGTGCCAGGTAGGCCCTTGTTCCTTAGGGGCAGGCTGGCAGGAAGATTTCCACGAATATCAAGATGCTGCCCAGGGACAAGCTGCCACCTGTGCCAACTCGGGCTGCTTTGAGAGTGCCCATGGAGCTCTGCAAACTGAGACCATGAACCTGGGGTGCTGAGTTTTGTTTCCCTGGGCAGAAGCATTTGCAGTGCCAGGTAGGCCCTTGGTCTTTAAGGGCAGGCAGCCTGCTGGATTTCCATGAATATCAAGATGCTGCCAAAGGACAAGCTGCCACCTGTGCCAACTCGCGCTGCTTTGAGAGTGCCCTTGGAGCTCTGCAAAGTGAGACCAGGAACGTGCGTTGGTGAGTTTTGTTTCCCCGGGCAGAAGCATTTGTCAGTACCAGGTAGGCCCTCGGAATTTCAGGGCCGACTGCCTGCTGGATTTCCACGAATATCAAGATGCTGCCCAGGGACAAGCTGCCACCTGTGCCAACTCGGGCTGCTTTGATGGTGCCCATGGAGCTCTGCAAACTGAGACCAGAAACGTGGGGTGCTGGGTTTTGTTTCCCCTGGCAGAAGCCTTTGTCAGTACCAGGTCGGCCCTTGGCCCTTGGGGGCCGGCTGCCTGCAGGTTTTCCACAAATATCAAGATGCCGCCCAGGGACAAGCTGCCACCTGTGCCAACTTGGGCTGCTTTGAGAGTGCCCATGGAGCTCTGCAAACTGAGATGTGGAACGTGGGGTGGTGGGTTTTGTTTCCCTGGGCAGAAGCCTTTGTCAGTACCAGGAGGGCCCTTGTTCATCAGGGGCAGGCTGGCGGCTCAATTTCCACGAATATCAAGATGCTGCCCAGGGACAAGCTGCCACTTGTGCCAACTCGCGCTGCTTTGAGGGTGCCCACGGAGCTCTGCAAACTGAGACCAGGAACGTAGGATTGTGGGTTTTGTTTTCCCGGGCAGAAGCCTCTCTCAGTGCCAGGTAGGCCCTTGTTCCTTAGGGGCAGGCTGGCAGGAAGATTTCCACGAATATCAAGATGCTGCCCAGGGATATTCTGCCACCTGTGCCAACTCGGGCTGCTTTGAGAGTGCCCACGGAGCTCTGCAAACTGAGACCATGAACCTGGGGTGCTGAGTTTTGTTTCTCCGGGCAGAAGCATTTGCAGTGCCAGGTACGCCCTTGGTCTTTAAGGGCAGGCAGCCTGCTGGATTTCCATGAATATCAAGATGCTGCCAAAGGACAGGCTGCCACCTGTGCCAACTCGCGCTGCTTTGAGAGTGCCCTTGGAGCTCTGCAAAGTGAGACCAGGAACGTGCGTTGGTGAGTTTTGTTTCCCCGGGCAGAAGCATTTGTCAGTACCAGGTAGGCCCTCGGAATTTCAGGGCCGACTGCCTGCTGGATTTCCACGAATATCAAGATGCTGCCCAGGGACAAGCTGCCACCTGTGCCAACTCGGGCTGCTTTGATGGTGCCCATGGAGCTCTGCAAACTGAGACCAGAAACGTGGGGTGCTGGGTTTTGTTTCCCCTGGCAGAAGCCTTTGTCAGTACCAGGTCGGCCCTTGGCCCTTGGGGGCCGGCTGCCTGCAGGATTTCCACAAATATCAAGATGCCGCCCAGGGACAAGCTGCCACCTGTGCCAACTTGGGCTGCTTTGAGAGTGCCCATGGAGCTCTGCAAACTGAGATGTGGAACATGGGCTGGTGGGTTTTCTTTCCCCGGGCAGAAGCCTTTGTCAGTACCAGGAGAGTCCTTGTTCCTCAGGGGCAGGCTGCCGGCTGGATTTCCACGAATATCAAGATGCCGCCCAGGGACCAGCTGCCACTTGGGCCAACTCGTGCTGCTATGAGGGTGCCCACGGAGCTCTGCAAACTGAGACCAGGAACGTAGGACTGTGGGTTTTGTTTTCCCGGGCAGAAGCCTCTCTCAGTACCAGGTATGCCCTTGTTCCTTAGGTGCAGGCTGGCAGCAAGCTTTCCACGAATATCAAGATGCTGCCCAGTGATATTCTGCCACCTGTGCCAACTCGGGCTGCTTTGAGAGTGCCCACGGAGCTCTGCAAACTGAGACCATGAACCTGGGGTGCTGAGTTTTGTTTCTCCGGGCAGAAGCATTTGCAGTGCCAGGTAGGCCCTCGGTCCTTAAGGGCAGGCAGCCTGCTGGATTTCCACGAATATCAAGATGCTGCCCAGGGACAAGCTGCCACCTGTGCCAACTCACGCTGCTTTGAGAGTGCCCATGGTGCTCTGTAAACTGAGACCAGAAACGTGGGGTGCTGGGTTTTGTTTTCCAGGGCAGAAGACTTTGTCAGTACCAAGTAGGCCCTTGTTCCTTAGGGACAGCCTGGAAGCAAGATTTCCCCGAATATCAAAATGCTGCCCAGGGATATTCTGCCACCTGTGCCAACTCGGGCTGCTTTGAGAGTGCCCACGGAGTTCTTCAAACTGAGACCAGGAACGTGGGTTTGTCGGTGTTGTTTTCCCGGGCAGAAACATTTGCAGGACCAGGTAGGCCCTCGGCCCTTTGGGGGAGGCTGGCACCAGGATTTCCACGAAAATCAAGTTTCCGCCCAGGGACAAGCTGCCACCTGTGCCAACTCACGCTGCTTTGAGAGTGCCCATGGAGCTCTGCAAACTGTGACCAGGACCGTGGGGTGCTGAGTTTTGTTTTCCCTGGGCAGAAGTATTTGTCAGTACCAGGTAGGCCCACGGTCTTTCAGGGCCTTCAGCCTGCTGAATTTCCACGAATATCAGGATGCTGCCCACGGAGGAGCTGCCACCTGTGCCAACTCGGGCTGCTTTGAGAGTGCCCATGGTGCTCTGCAAACTGAGACCAGAAACGTGGGGTGCTGGGTTTTGTTTTCCAGGGCAGAAGCCTTTGTCAGTACCAGGAGGGTCCTTGTTCCTTATGGGCAGTCTGCCTGCTGGATTTCCACGAATATCAAGATGCTGCCCAGGGACAAGCTGCCACCTGTGCCAACTCGGGCTGCTTTGAGAGTGCCCATGGAGCTCTGCAAACTGGGACCAGGAAAGTGGTGTTCTGAGTATTGTTTTCCCGGTCAGAAGCCTTTGTCAGTGTCAGGTCGGCCCTTGTTCCACAGGGGCAGGCTGCCTGCTGGATTTCCACGAATATCAAGATGCCGCCCAGGGACAAGCTGCCACCTGTGCCAACTTGGGCTGCTTTGAGAGTGCCCACGGTGCTCTGCAAACTGAGATGTGGAACGTGGGGTGGTGGATTTTGTTTCCCTGGGCAGAAGCCTTTGTCAGTACCAGGAAGGCCCTTGTTCCTCAGGGGCAGGCTGCCGGCTGGATTTCCACGAATATCAAGATGCTGCCCAGGGACAAGCTGCCACCTGTGCCAACTCGGGCTGCTTTGAGAGTGCCCAAGGAGCTCTGCAAACTGGGACCAGGAAAGTGGTGTTCTGAGTATTGTTTTCCCGGTCAGAAGCCTTTGTCAGTGTCAGGTCGGCCCTTGTTCCACAGGGGCAGGCTGCCTGCTGGATTTCCACGAATATCAAGATGCCGCCCAGGGACAAGCTGCCACCTGTGCCAACTCGGGCTGCTTTGAGAGTGCCCACGGTGCTCTGCAAACTGAGATGTGGAACGTGGGGTGGTGGATTTTGTTTCCCTGGGCAGAAGCCTTTGTCAGTACCAGGAAGGCCCTTGTTCCTCAGGGGCAGGCTGCCGGCTGGATTTCCACGAATATCAAGATGCTGCCCAGGGACAAGCTGCCACTTGGGCCAACTCGCGCTGCTTTGAGGGTGCCCACGGAGCTCTGCAAACTGAGACCAGGAAGGTAGGGTTGTGGGTTTTGTTTTCCCGGGCAGAAGCCTTTGTCAGTACCAGGTAGGCCCTTGTTCCTTAGGGGCAGGCTGCCTGCAGGATTTCCACGAATATCAAGATGCTGCCCAGGGACAAGCTGCCACCTGTGCCAACTCGTGCTGCTTTGAGAGTGCCCATGGAGCTCTGCAAACTGAGACCATGAACCTGGGGTGCTGAGTTTTGTTTCTCCGGGCAGAAGCATTTGCAGTGCCAGGTACGCCCTCGGTCCTTAAGGGCAGGCAGCCTGCTGGATTTCCACGAATATCAAGATGCTGCCCAGGGACAAGCTGCCACCTGTGCCAACTCGCGCTGCTTTGAGAGTGCCCATGGTGCTCTGCAAACTGAGACCAGAAACGTGGTGTTCTGAGTTTTGTTTTCCCGGGCAGAAGCCTTTGTCAGTACCAGGTCGGCCCTTGGCCCTTGGGGCCAGCTGCCTGCAGGATTTCCACGAATATCAAAATGCTGCCCAGGGACAAGCTGCCACTTGTGCCAACTTGGGCTGCTTTGAGAGTGCCCACGGAGCTCTTCAAACTGAGCCAAAGTATGTGGGATTTCGGGTTTTGTTTTCCAGGGCAGAAGCCTTTGTCAGTACGAAGTAGGCCCTCAGCCCTTAGAGGCAGTCTGCCTGCTGGATTTCCACGAATATCAAGATGCCACCCAGGGACAAGCTGCCACCTGTGCCAACTCGGGCTGCTTTGAGAGTGCCCATGGAGCTCTGCAAAGTTAGACCAGGAACTTGCCTTGGTGAGTTTTGTTTCCCCGGGCAGAAGCATTTGCAGTACCAGGCAGGCTCTCGGAATTTCAGGGCCGTCTGCCTGCTGGATTTCCACGAATATCAAGATGCTGCCCAGGGACAAGCTGCCACTTGGGCCAACTCGCGCTGCTTTGGGGGTGCCCACGGAGCTCTGCAAACTGAGACCATAACCTTGGGTTGTGGGTTTTGTTTTCTCGGGCAGAAGCCTCTCTCAGTACCAGGTAGGCCCTTGTTCCTCAGGGGCAGGCTGCCTGCTGGATTTCCACGAATATCAAGATGCTGCCCAGGGACAAGCTGCCACCTGTGCCAGCTCGGGCTGCTTTGAGGGTGCCCACGGAGCTCTAAAAACTGAGACAGGGTACATGGGGTTATGGGTTATGTTTCCCCGGGCAGAAGCCATTGTAAGTACCAGGTAGGCCCTCGGCCCTTAGGGGCAGGCTGGCAGCAAGACTTCCATGAATATCAAGATGCCGCCCAGGGACAAGCTGCCACCTGTGCCAACTCACGCTGCTTTGAGAGTGCCCACGGATCTCTTCAAACTGAGCCAAAGTATGTGGGGTTTCGGGTTTTTTTTTCCCGGGCAGAACCCTTTGTCAGTACCAAGTAGGACCTCGGCCCTTAGAGGCAGTCTGCCTGCTGGATTTCCACGCATATCTAGATGCCGCCCAGGAACAAGCTGCCACCTGTGCCAACTTGGGCTGCTTTGAGAGTACCCATGGTGCTCTACAAACAGAAACCAGGAGCGTGGGATGGTGAGTTTTTTTTTTTCCTCGGCAGAAGCCTTTGTCAGTACCAGGTAGGCCCTCGGCCCTTCATGGCTGGCTGCCTGCTGGATTTCCACGAATATCAAGATGCCGCCCAGGGATATTCTGCCACCTGTGCCAACTCGGGCTGCTTTGAGAGTGCCCATGGAGCTCTGCAAACTGAGACCGGGACCGTGGGGTTCTGAGTTTTGTTTTCCCGGCAGAAGCCTTTGTCAGTACCAGGTAGGCCTTCGGCCCTATGGGTCCGGTTGCAGGCTGGATTTCCCCGAATAACAAGATGCCGCCCAGGGACAAGCTGCCACCTGTGCCAACTCGGGCTGCTTTGAGAGTGCCCATGGAGCTCTTCAAACCGTGGCCTGGAACGTCGGGTAATGTGTCTTGTTTTGCTGGGTAGAAGACTATCTCTGTACTAGGTCGGCCCTCCACCCTTAGCGGCCGGCTCCCCGCTGGATTTGCCCGAATATCACGGTGCCGTCCCGGGTCAAGCTGCCACCTGTGCCAACTCGGGCTGCTTTGAGAGTGCCCATGGAGCTCTACAAACTGAGACCAGCAACGTGGGATGGTGAGCTTTGTTTTTCTGGGAAGAAGCCTTTGTCAGTACCAGGTAGGCCCTCGGCCCTAAGGGGCCTGTTGCCTCCTGGATATCCACAAATATCAAGATGCCTCTCAGGGACAAGCTGCCACCTGTGCTAGCTCTGGCTGCTTTGAGAGTGCCCACGGAACTCTGCAAACTGAGACTAAGACCTTGGGGTGGTGGGTTTTTTTCTCCTTGGGCAGTATAATGCACAATACCTAGGTGTCCCTAAGCACGTTGATGCTTGGTGCCTGCTCGATTTCTGTATTAATCAGGATGCCATCCAATTAAAGGCTGATAGCTGTGCCAACGTTGGGTGCTTGCACAGTGCCCACAGAGCTCTGCAAACTGAGACCTAGACGGTGAGGTGTTGAGGTTTTTTTCCTGGGCTGTTGCCCGCACAGTACTTTTGTGGCCATTTGGGGCCTGAGACCAGGAAGGTGAGGTGGTGAGTTTGGTTTCCCTGGGAAAAAGCTCACCACATTTTTTGGATGGGCCTTGCGTGCAGGCCCCGGTTGGCTGCTGTAATGCCGCATTGATCAAGATCTAGCTCACGTACAACCTGCCACCTGTGCCACCTCAGGCTGCTCTCACAGTGCCTGTGGATACAACGCTCTGTTTGACTCTTAGAGGTCTAATTACAAGCTGTGTTTGATAAATTATGAGTGTGGTAAATGAATGTGTTCTAGGAGTGTGAGATCCTTGAAATAGTATAATTTTTGATTTTCTTATGGTTGGAAGATCGTTTTACAAGCATAATGGGAATACTCCTTTTTTTAGGTACTTTTTCTTCTAGAAAGTATACCATAAGTGTTTTCTAATATTAAATGACAGAGCAGCCCGTTGATCCTTTACTGGAAATTTTTCCTATTTTTCAAAAATAACAGAAAAAAGCTCTTGCAAAAATAAGGGGAAAAAATTGCTTTAAAAAGTATTTCATTACAGCTTTTAAAGGCAATTAAAGTGCACCCATTGCTGATGGGAAGCCGATAACTGGTTAAACATGTATTCACTTGTTATGTCTCTCTAAAGAAATACTCTAACATCAAGCAATTAATCCCTTCCATCATAGTTTTAACCTCTTTCCTAGTTTAAATGTCAATGAAAAACATCATGAAGAACTCCATATGTATCTCTCCGATTCATCTTACATACAAAGCAACTATTTTTCCACCGGTTTGCTTGATGGTCTGCTTACTGCATTCAGCATTTTTTGGCATGCTTTTTTGCTTCTTTCTGCTGTCAATACTGGCCAATACATGCCATCTGCCAATGGTAGGATTTCTCTCACCTAAGCATATGGATTGAATCTTTAAGATCACTTTCGATAAAATGGATAAAAAAGGAGTTGTTTGATTCCACCTAACATTGAGTCTCTTGGTAAAGGTCACCTGGAGAAAAGTTTTTGCTTCTAGAATTCAACTCATGGATTGAAATATTTGAGAAGACTGATAGGCACTGGAGCATGGAGACACCTTCAGCCTCTGTGGATATAAAGCCCAGATTAAAATGATCAATTCTCTCAACTTGATGGACTGTACTGAGCAGAATTCTGACTAGAATCTCTTTCACACATAGAACACCCTGTTCAAGACACATGGTAAGATGAAGCTCACCTCCGGTTCCCTGCAGGTATTT
Organism: Motacilla alba alba; assembly: GCF_015832195.1. Lineage (NCBI taxonomy): Eukaryota > Metazoa > Chordata > Aves > Passeriformes > Motacillidae > Motacilla > Motacilla alba. The sequence continues at coordinate 159,832 of NW_024037722.1, forward strand.
GTATTTCTAATGAGTCTTTGGGATGCCTAGGTGATTTTCAGATGTCTAAAGATGAGACAAAGCCCACGACTTTCTCAAGACCTGGAACCATCTCCCTAGAAGCTGCAAAACACACAATGCCTCACTTGTGTCAAATTTGCCAAAGCAAGGACTAGAGCAAGAACTGGATGCAAAATACTTACACAGAGATGATAGTTTTTAAGATATTCATCAGATATTCTTCACATGGGAAGAGTCTTTGAACTCTTCTGTGATAGAACCCCAAAACTAAATGTTTTTTTTTTCATTGAGCACTCTTCTTGATGCAATTCTTCAACTTGGCATGGCTTAATTCAATAGCATCCAAGTCAGAGAAAAATTGATAAAGGCAGATAGGAAAGAAAATTAGAAATTCGTTACTCAGAGTGTGAGTAGGAAGACAGGGAGCCATTCAAAAGAATAAGGAAACAAAACAGGAGCAGTGAAAATGAGACACATCCTGCATCTTTCCGGCGGGGAAGATGGATTATTTAATTAGTGACAAAATTAGAAGAGCCTGAACATTTGCTGTCCCACAACAGGAACAGAAAAACCATTGGGCACGCACATAATAGCCAAAGAAACATAACAAAGAGAAGGAAATACAGAGAATAGGAAAAAGAAGTAAGACGCTTTTTTCAATCATTGAAATTCAGGTGGTGTATCATTCTAATACACTTTTTTATACAGTAAAAGAGTAGTTATATACAGTCGGGTAAATTGCAGCTATGTATCATTTTTAGACAGGAAATGTTTTCCAAGAAACATGTACCAGATTATATATACAAGTTCCTGACTGCCAAAGAAGAAAGTACAAAACAGCAAACACTTGGGTAAAGTCCCAGGAACCAGAGATCAAGATCTACACCGATATAAGGAGAGCGGTGAGTTTTTCAAGAAGCAAAAGCGAATGCAGCTGACTGTGCTTGTGGATGAAAAGCTGTGGGATTTTTTGCAATTCCATTAAGAGCGCACAAAAGCGCGGTGCTCGGCTGCCTCATGCTTCGCATGCTGCGAGATGCACAGAAATTAAGATGAGCAAGGTTCTTCAGCTTTGCCCTTTTTCAGCAGCTGTGCCACACCGATGGACTGGAATATCTCTCGAGATGTTTTCCTTTCTCAAGAATGTATTGTTGCTGTGTCTTGACCGCACAAGGATAAGTATGAAGAGATCATAGCCATCTCGAAATAAATTCGCCGCTTTATTAAAAAGATAAATGCTTCAACAATGCGCAGCCACGACAAAAATCAGGGCCAAGACTGGGAGACGTTTGCTGTGCTGGCACCCAATTTCTGTCGGCAAAAAGTCATGGAGAAGCTTTTGGCTAGGATGCAGACGACGAGAGAGGCAGAAGACGGAGGTACGGGGCTGTCCGGAGCGAAGTGCCGCTGGCCGGCGTCTTTCGCCCGAAGCAGCGCGCCGGAGCGCACCGCCACCGGCACAAGCAGCAGTGCGCGAAGTAGCGGCTCTTTCGCTTTCGCTAGACGGAGAGCCGGCAGCTTGCAGGAGGTGAAGAAGCAAGCCGCACAACAGCAGCATTGTGGGCGCAGCTCTCGAACTGCTGCGGGATGGTGGATTGCCACTCGCATGCCTTTGAAAATCACGTTAGCATGCGAATAGAAGAAGTTTTTGGACAACTTTGCAATGCATCTTGCTAGTGCTCCTGCAACGCTCCGTGGAAACTCTTGCGGGTCTCTTTGCGCTGCGAGATGCAAAGAACTGGGTGAACTCGTCAAGCAAGATTGGAAGATGTTTGCAGTGCTGGCACACTTTCTCTCTCGGCGAGAAGTCATGGAGAAGCTTTTGGCTAGGATGCAGACGACGAGAGAGGCAGAAGACGGAGGTACGGGGCTGTCCGGAGCGAAGTGCCGCTGGCCGGCGTCTTTCGCCCGAAGCAGCGCTCCGGAGCGCACCGCCACCGGCACAAGCAGCAGTGCGCGAAGAAGCGGCTCTTTCGCTTTCGCTAGACGGAGAGCCGGCAGCTTGCAGGAGGTGAAGAAGCAAGCCGCACAACAGCAGCATTGTGGGCGCAGCTCTCGAACTGCTGTGGGATGGTGGATTGCCACTCGTATGCCTTTGAAAATCACGTTAGCATGCGAATGGAAGAAGTTTTTGGACAACTTTGCAATGCATCTTGCTAGTGCTCCTGCAACGCTCCGTGGAAACTCTTGCGGGTCTCTTTGCTCTGCGAGATGCAAAGAACTGGGTGAACTCGTCAAGCAAGATCGGAAGATGTTTGCAGTGCTGGCACACTTTCTCTCTCGGCGAGAAGTCATGGAGAAGCTTTAGGCTAGAATGCAGACGACGAGAGAGGCAGAAGACGGAGGTACGGAGCTGTCCGGAGCGAAGTGCCGCTCGCGGGCGTCTATCGCCCGAAGCAGCGCTCCGGAGCGCACCGCCACCGGCACAAGCAGCAGTGCGCGAAGTAGCGGCTCTTTCGCTTTCGCTAGACGGAGAGCCGGCAGCTTGCAGGAGGTGAAGAAGCAAGCCGCACAACAGCAGCCTTGTGTGCGCAGCTCTCGAACTGCTGCGGGATGGTGGATTGCCACTCGTATGCCTTTGAAAATCACGTTAGCATGCGAATGGAAGAAGTTTTTGGACAACTTTGCAATGCATCTTGCTAGTGCTCCTGCAACACTCCGTGGAAACTCTTGCGGGTCTCTTTGCGCTGCGAGATGCAAAGAACTGGGTGAACTCGTCAAGCAAGATCGGAAGATGTTTGCAGTGCTGGCACACTTTCTCTCTCGGCGAGAAGTCATGGAGAAGCTTTTGGCTAGGATGCAGACGACGAGAGAGGCAGAAGACGGAGGTACGGGGCTATCCGGAGCGAAGTGCCGCTGGCCGGCGTCTTTCGCCCGAAGCAGCGCTCCGGAGCGCACCGCCACCGGCACAAGCAGCAGTGCGCGAAGTAGCGGCTCTTTCGCTTTCGCTAGACGGAGAGCCGGCAGCTTGCAGGAGGTGAAGAAGCAAGCCGCACAACAGCAGCATTGAGGGCGCAGCTCTCTTACTGCTGCGGGATGGTGGATTGCCATTCGTATGCCTATGAAAATCACGTTAGCATGCGAATGGAAGAAGTTTTTGGACAACTTTGCAATGCATCTTGCTAGTGCTCCTGCAACGCTCCGTGGAAACTCTTGCGGGTCTCTTTGAGCTGCGAGATGCAAAGAACTGGGTGAACTCGTCAAGCAAGATCGGAAGATGTTTGCAGTGCTGGCACACTTTCTCTCTCGGCGAGAAGTCATGGAGAAGCTTTAGGCTAGGATGCAGACGACGAGAGAGGCAGAAGACGGAGGTACGGGGCTATCCGGAGCGAAGTGCCGCTGGCTGGCGTCTTTCGCCCGAAGCAGCGCGCCGGAGCGCACCGCCACTGGCACAAGCAGCAGTGCGCGAAGTAGCGGCTCTTTCGCTTTCGCTAGACGGAGAGCCGGCAGCTTGCAGGAGGTGAAGAAGCAAGCCGCACAACAGCAGCATTGTGGGCGCAGCTCTCGAACTGCTGCGGGATGGTGGATTGCCACTCGCATGCCTTTGAAAATCACGTTAGCATGCGAATGGAAGAAGTTTTTGGACAACTTTGCAATGCATCTTGCTAGTGCTCCTGCAACGCTCCGTGGAAACTCTTGCGGGTCTCTTTGCGCTGCGAGATGCAAAGAACTGGGTGAACTCGTCAAACAAGATCGGTAGATGTTTGCAGTGCTGGCACACTTTCTCTCTCGGCGAGAAGTCATGGAGAAGCTTTTGGCTTGGATGCAGACGACGAGAGAGGCAGAAGACGGAGGTACGGGGCTATTCGGAGCGAAGTGCCGCTGGCCGGCGTCTTTCGCCCGAAGCAGCGCTCCGGAGCGCACCGCCACCGGCACAAGCAGCAGTGCGCGAAGTAGCGGCTCTTTCGCTTTCGCTAGACGGAGAGCCGGCAGCTTGCAGGAGGTGAAGAAGCAAGCCGCACAACACCAGCCCACTGCGGCTAGCTGGTTGCTAGATTTCCACGAATTTCAAGTTGCCACCAAGGGACAGGCTGCCACCAGTGCCAAGTCAGGCTGCTTGCAGAGTGCCTAAAGAGCTCTGCCAACTGAGACCAGGAACGTGGGCTGGTGAGTTTTGTATTCCGGGGCAGAAGCTGTGTCAGTATCAGGTAGGCCCTCAGTCCTTAGGGGCCGTCTGCCTGCTGGATTTCCGCCAATATCAAGATGCCGCCCAGGGACAAGCTGCCACCTGTGCCAACTCAGGCTGCTTTGAGAGTGCCCATGGAGCTCTGCAAACTGAGACCAGGAACGTGGCGTGGTGGGTTTTCTTTCCCCGGGCAGAAGCCTTTGTCAGTACCAGATAGGCCCTTGGCCCTTTGGGGCGGCTGCTCGCTGGATTTCCGCGAATATCAAGATGCCGCCCAGGGACAAACTGCCACCTGTGCCAATTCGGGCTGCTTTGAGTGTGCCCATGGAGTTCTGCAATCTGAGACCAGGCACGTGGTGTGGTGAGCTTAGTTTACCTGGGCAGAAGCCTTTGTCAGTACCAGGTAGGCCTTCGCCCTTCGGGGCCAGCTGCCTGCTGGGTTTTTGCGAATCTGAAGATGCTGCCCAGGGACAAGCTGCCACCTGTGCCAACTCGCGCTGCCTTGAGAGTGCCCATGGAGCTCTGCAAACTGAGACCATGAACGTGGGTTGGTCTGTTTTGTTTCCCTGGGCAGAAGCATTTGTCAGTACCAGGTAGGCCCTTGGCACTTATGGGCCGGCTGCCGGCTGGATTTCCGCCAATATCAAGATGCCGGCCAGGGGCAAGCTGCCACCTGTGCCAACTCGGGCTGCTTTAAGAGTGCCCACAGAGCTCTGCAAACTGAGACCCGGAACGTGGGGTGGTGGGTTTTTTTTTCCTGGGCAGAAGCCTTTGTCAGTACCAGGTAGGCTCTCAGTCCTTAGGGGCCGTCGGCCTGCCGGATTTCGACGAATATCAAGATGCCGCCCAGGGACAAGCTGCCACCTGTGGCAACTCACGCTGATTTTAGAGTACCCATGGAGCTCTGCAAACTGAGACCATGAACGTGTGTTGGCGAATTTTGTTTAACTGGGCAGAAGCCTTTGTCTGTTCCAGGTAGGCCCACGGCCCTTAGGGGCCGTCTGCCTGCTGGATTTCCGCCAATACCAAGATGCCGCCCAGGGACAAGCTGCCACCTGTGCTAACTCGGTCTGCTTTGAGAGTGCCCATGGAGCTCTGCAAACTGAGATGTGGAACGTGGGGTGGTGGGTTTTGTTTCCCTGGGCAGAAGCCTTTGTCAGTACCAGGAGGGCCCTTGTTCATCAGGGGCAGGCTGGCGGCTCAATTTCCACGAATATCAAGATGCTGCCCAGGGACAAGCTGCCACTTGTGCCAACTCGCGCTGCTTTGAGGGTGCCCACGGAGCTCTGCAAACTGAGACCAGGAACGTAGGATTGTGGGTTTTGTTTTCCCGGGCAGAAGCCTCTCTCAGTGCCAGGTAGGCCCTTGTTCCTTAGGGGCAGGCTGGCAGGAAGATTTCCACGAATATCAAGATGCTGCCCAGTGATATTCTGCCACCTGTGCCAACTCGGGCTGCTTTGAGAGTGCCCACGGAGCTCTGCAAACTGAGACCATGAACCTGGGGTGCTGAGTTTTGTTTCTCCGGGCAGAAGCATTTGCAGTGCCAGGTAGGCCCTCGGTCCTTAAGGGCAGGCAGCCTGCTGGATTTCCACGAATATCAAGATGCTGCCCAGGGACAAGCTGCCACCTGTGCCAACTCACGCTGCTTTGAGAGTGCCCATGGTGCTCTGCAAACTGAGACCAGAAACGTGGGGTGCTGGGTTTTGTTTCCCTGGGCAGAAGCCTTTGTCAGTACCAAGTAGGCCCTTGTTCCTTAGGGACAGCCTGGAAGCAAGATTTCCCCGAATATCAAAATGCTGCCCAGGGATATTCTGCCACCTGTGCCAACTCGGGCTGCTTTGAGAGTGCCCACGGAGTTCTTCAAACTGAGACCAGGAACGTGGGTTTGTCGGTGTTGTTTTCCCGGGCAGAAACATTTGCGGGACCAGGTAGGCCCTCGGCCCTTTGGGGGAGGCTGGCACCAGGATTTCCACGAATATCAAGATGCTGCCCAGGGACAAGCTGCCACCTGTGCCAACTCGCGCTGCTTTGAGAGTGCCCATGGTGCTCTGCAAACTGAGACCAGAAACGTGGTGTTCTGAGTTTTGTTTTCCCGGGCAGAAGCCTTTGTCAGTACCAGGTCGGCCCTTGGCCCTTGGGGCCAGCTGCCTGCAGGATTTCCACGAATATCAAAATGCTGCCCAGGGACAAGCTGCCACTTGTGCCAACTTGGGCTGCTTTGAGAGTGCCCACGGAGCTCTTCAAACTGAGCCAAAGTATGTGGGATTTCGGGTTTTGTTTTCCAGGGCAGAAGCCTTTGTCAGTACGAAGTAGGCCCTCAGCCCTTAGAGGCAGTCTGCCTGCTGGATTTCCACGAATATCAAGATGCCACCCAGGGACAAGCTGCCACCTGTGCCAACTCGGGCTGCTTTGAGAGTGCCCATGGAGCTCTGCAAAGTTAGACCAGGAACTTGCCTTGTTGAGTTTTGTTTCCCCGGGCAGAAGCATTTGCAGTACCAGGCAGGCTCTCGGAATTTCAGGGCCGTCTGCCTGCTGGATTTCCACGAATATCAAGATGCTGCCCAGGGACAAGCTGCCACTTGGGCCAACTCGCGCTGCTTTGGGGGTGCCCACGGAGCTCTGCAAACTGAGACCATAACCTTGGGTTGTGGGTTTTGTTTTCTCGGGCAGAAGCCTCTCTCAGTACCAGGTAGGCCCTTGTTCCTCAGGGGCAGGCTGCCTGCTGGATTTCCACGAATATCAAGATGCTGCCCAGGGACAAGCTGCCACCTGTGCCAGCTCGGGCTGCTTTGAGGGTGCCCACGGAGCTCTAAAAACTGAGACAGGGTACATGGGGTTATGGGTTATGTTTCCCCGGGCAGAAGCCATTGTAAGTACCAGGTAGGCCCTCGGCCCTTAGGGGCAGGCTGGCAGCAAGACTTCCATGAATATCAAGATGCCGCCCAGGGACAAGCTGCCACCTGTGCCAACTCACGCTGCTTTGAGAGTGCCCACGGATCTCTTCAAACTGAGCCAAAGTATGTGGGGTTTCGGGTTTTTTTTTCCCGGGCAGAACCCTTTGTCAGTACCAAGTAGGACCTCGGCCCTTAGAGGCAGTCTGCCTGCTGGATTTCCACGCATATCTAGATGCCGCCCAGGAACAAGCTGCCACCTGTGCCAACTTGGGCTGCTTTGAGAGTACCCATGGTGCTCTACAAACAGAAACCAGGAGCGTGGGATGGTGAGTTTTTTTTTTTCCTCGGCAGAAGCCTTTGTCAGTACCAGGTAGGCCCTCGGCCCTTCATGGCTGGCTGCCTGCTGGATTTCCACGAATATCAAGATGCCGCCCAGGGATATTCTGCCACCTGTGCCAACTCGGGCTGCTTTGAGAGTGCCCATGGAGCTCTGCAAACTGAGACCGGGACCGTGGGGTTCTGAGTTTTGTTTTCCCGGCAGAAGCCTTTGTCAGTACCAGGTAGGCCTTCGGCCCTATGGGTCCGGTTGCAGGCTGGATTTCCCCGAATAACAAGATGCCGCCCAGGGACAAGCTGCCACCTGTGCCAACTCGGGCTGCTTTGAGAGTGCCCATGGAGCTCTTCAAACCGTGGCCTGGAACGTCGGGTAATGTGTCTTGTTTTGCTGGGTAGAAGACTATCTCTGTACTAGGTCGGCCCTCCACCCTTAGCGGCCGGCTCCCCGCTGGATTTGCCCGAATATCACGGTGCCGTCCCGGGTCAAGCTGCCACCTGTGCCAACTCGGGCTGCTTTGAGAGTGCCCATGGAGCTCTACAAACTGAGACCAGCAACGTGGGATGGTGAGCTTTGTTTTTCTGGGAAGAAGCCTTTGTCAGTACCAGGTAGGCCCTCGGCCCTAAGGGGCCTGTTGCCTCCTGGATATCCACAAATATCAAGATGCCTCTCAGGGACAAGCTGCCACCTGTGCTAGCTCTGGCTGCTTTGAGAGTGCCCACGGAACTCTGCAAACTGAGACTAAGACCTTGGGGTGGTGGGTTTTTTTCTCCTTGGGCAGTATAATGCACAATACCTAGGTGTCCCTAAGCACGTTGATGCTTGGTGCCTGCTCGATTTCTGTATTAATCAGGATGCCATCCAATTAAAGGCTGATAGCTGTGCCAACGTTGGGTGCTTGCACAGTGCCCACAGAGCTCTGCAAACTGAGACCTAGACGGTGAGGTGTTGAGGTTTTTTTCCTGGGCTGTTGCCCGCACAGTACTTTTGTGGCCATTTGGGGCCTGAGACCAGGAAGGTGAGGTGGTGAGTTTGGTTTCCCTGGGAAAAAGCTCACCACATTTTTTGGATGGGCCTTGCGTGCAGGCCCCGGTTGGCTGCTGTAATGCCGCATTGATCAAGATCTAGCTCACGTACAACCTGCCACCTGTGCCACCTCAGGCTGCTCTCACAGTGCCTGTGGATACAACGCTCTGTTTGACTCTTAGAGGTCTAATTACAAGCTGTGTTTGATAAATTATGAGTGTGGTAAATGAATGTGTTCTAGGAGTGTGAGATCCTTGAAATAGTATAATTTTTGATTTTCTTATGGTTGGAAGATCGTTTTACAAGCATAATGGGAATACTCCTTTTTTTAGGTACTTTTTCTTCTAGAAAGTATACCATAAGTGTTTTCTAATATTAAATGACAGAGCAGCCCGTTGATCCTTTACTGGAAATTTTTCCTATTTTTCAAAAATAACAGAAAAAAGCTCTTGCAAAAATAAGGGGAAAAAATTGCTTTAAAAAGTATTTCATTACAGCTTTTAAAGGCAATTAAAGTGCACCCATTGCTGATGGGAAGCCGATAACTGGTTAAACATGTATTCACTTGTTATGTCTCTCTAAAGAAATACTCTAACATCAAGCAATTAATCCCTTCCATCATAGTTTTAACCTCTTTCCTAGTTTAAATGTCAATGAAAAACATCATGAAGAACTCCATATGTATCTCTCCGATTCATCTTACATACAAAGCAACTATTTTTCCACCGGTTTGCTTGATGGTCTGCTTACTGCATTCAGCATTTTTTGGCATGCTTTTTTGCTTCTTTCTGCTGTCAATACTGGCCAATACATGCCATCTGCCAATGGTAGGATTTCTCTCACCTAAGCATATGGATTGAATCTTTAAGATCACTTTCGATAAAATGGATAAAAAAGGAGTTGTTTGATTCCACCTAACATTGAGTCTCTTGGTAAAGGTCACCTGGAGAAAAGGTTTTGCTTCTAGAATTCAACTCATGGATTGAAATATTTGAGAAGACTGATAGGCACTGGAGCATGGAGACACCTTCAGCCTCTGTGGATATAAAGCCCAGATTAAAATGATCAATTCTCTCAACTTGATGGACTGTACTGAGCAGAATTCTGACTAGAATCTCTTTCACACATAGAACACCCTGTTCAAGACACATGGTAAGATGAAGCTCACCTCCGGTTCCCTGCAGGTATTTGTATTTCTAATGAGTCTTTGGGATGCCTAGGTGATTTTCAGATGTCTAAAGATGAGACAAAGCCCACGACTTTCTCAAGACCTGGAACCATCTCCCTAGAAGCTGCAAAACACACAATGCCTCACTTGTGTCAAATTTGCCAAAGCAAGGACTAGAGCAAGAACTGGATGCAAAATACTTACACAGAGATGATAGTTTTTAAGATATTCATCAGATATTCTTCACATGGGAAGAGTCTTTGAACTCTTCTGTGATAGAACCCCAAAACTAAATGGTTTTTTTTCATTGAGCACTCTTCTTGATGCAATTCTTCAACTTGGCATGGCTTAATTCAATAGCATCCAAGTCAGAGAAAAATTGATAAAGGCAGATAGGAAAGAAAATTAGAAATTCGTTACTCAGAGTGTGAGTAGGAAGACAGGGAGCCATTCAAAAGAATAAGGAAACAAAACAGGAGCAGTGAAAATGAGACACATCCTGCATCTTTCCGGCGGGGAAGATGGATTATTTAATTAGTGATAAAATTAGAAGAGCCTGAACATTTGCTGTCCCACAACAGGAACAGAAAAACCATTGGGCACGCACATAATAGCCAAAGAAACATAACAAAGAGAAGGAAATACAGAGAATAGGAAAAAGAAGTAAGACGCTTTTTTCAATCATTGAAATTCAGGTGGTGTATCATTCTAATACACTTTTTTATACAGTAAAAGAGTAGTTATATACAGTCGGGTAAATTGCAGCTATGTATCATTTTTAGACAGGAAATGTTTTCCAAGAAACATGTACCAGATTATATATACAAGTTCCTGACTGCCAAAGAAGAAAGTACAAAACAGCAAACACTTGGGTAAAGTCCCAGGAACCAGAGATCAAGATCTACACCGATATAAGGAGAGCGGTGAGTTTTTCAAGAAGCAAAAGCGAATGCAGCTGACTGTGCTTGTGGATGAAAAGCTGTGGGATTTTTTGCAATTCCATTAAGAGCGCACAAAAGCGCGGTGCTCGGCTGCCTCATGCTTCGCATGCTGCGAGATGCACAGAAATTAAGATGAGCAAGGTTCTTCAGCTTTGCCCTTTTTCAGCAGCTGCGCCACACCGATGGACTGGAATATCTCTCGAGATGTTTTCCTTTCTCAAGAATGTATTGTTGCTGTGTCTTGACCGCACAAGGATAAGTATGAAGAGATCATAGCCATCTCGAAATAAATTCGCCGCTTTATTAAAAAGATAAATGCTTCAACAATGCGCAGCCACGACAAAAATCAGGGCCAAGACTGGGAGACGTTTGCTGTGCTGGCACCCAATTTCTGTCGGCGAAAAGTCATGGAGAAGCTTTTGGCTTGGATGCAGACGACGAGAGAGGCAGAAGACGGAGGTACGGGGCTGTCCGGAGCGAAGTGCCGCTGGCCGGCGTCTTTCGCCGGAAGCAGCGCGCCGGAGCGCACCGCCACCGGCACAAGCAGCAGTGCGCGAAGTAGCGGCTCTTTCGCTTTCGCTAGACGGAGAGCCGGCAGCTTGCAGGAGGTGAAGAAGCAAGCCGCACAACAGCAGCATTGTGGGCGCAGCTCTCTTACTGCTGCGGGATGGTGGATTGCCACTCGCATGCCTTTGAAAATCACGTTAGCATGCGAATGGAAGAAGTTTTTGGACAACTTTGCAATGCATCTTGCTAGTGCTCCTGCAACGCTCCGTGGAAACTCTTGCGGGTCTCTTTGCGCTGCGAGATGCAAAGAACTGGGTGAACTCGTCAAGCAAGATCGGAAGATGTTTGCAGTGCTGGCACACTTTCTCTCTCGGCGAGAAGTCATGGAGAAGCTTTTGGCTAGAATGCAGACGACGAGAGAGGCAGAAGACGGAGGTACGGAGCTGTCCGGAGCGAAGTGCCGCTCGCGGGCGTCTATCGCCCGAAGCAGCGCTCCGAAGCGCACCGCCACCGGCACAAGCAGCAGTGCGCGAAGAAGCGGCTCTTTCGCCTTCGCTAGACGGAGAGCCGGCAGCTTGCAGGAGGTGAAGAAGCAAGCCGCACAACAGCAGCATTGTGGGCGCAGCTCTCGAACTGCTGCGGGATGGTGGATTGCCACTCGTATGCCTTTGAAAATCACGTTAGCATGCGAATGGAAGAAGTTTTTGGACAACTTTGCAATGCATCTTGCTAGTGCTCCTGCAACACTCCGTGGAAACTCTTGCGGGTCTCTTTGCGCTGCGAGATGCAAAGAACAGGGTGAACTCGTCAAGCAAGTACGGAAGATGTTTGCAGTGCTGGCACACTTTCTCTCTCGGCGAGAAGTCATGGAGAAGCTTTTGGCTAGGATGCAGACGACGAGAGAGGCAGAAGACGGAGGTACGGGGCTGTCCGGAGCGAAGTGCCGCTGGCCGGCGTCTTTCGCCCGAAGCAGCGCGCCGGAGCGCTCCGCCACCGGCACAAGCAGCAGTGCGCGAAGTAGCGGCTCTTTCGCTTTCGCTAGACGGAGAGCCGGCAGTTTGCAGGAGGTGAAGAAGCAAGCCGCACAACAGCAGCATTGAGGGCGCAGCTCTCGAACTGCTGCGGGATGGTGGATTGCCACTCGTATGCCTTTGAAAATCACGTTAGCATGCGAATGGAAGAAGTTTTTGGACAACTTTGCAATGCATCTTGCTAGTGCTCCTGCAACGCTCCGTGGAAACTCTTGCGGGTCTCTTTGCGCTGCGAGATGCAAAGAACTGGGTGAACTCGTCAAGCAAGATCGGAAGATGTTTGCAGTGCTGGCACACTTTCTCTCTCGGCGAGAAGTCATGGAGAAGCTTTTGGCTAGGATGCAGACGACGAGAGAGGCAGAAGACGGAGGTACGGGGCTGTCCGGAGCGAAGTGCCGCTGGCCGGCGTCTTTCGCCCGAAGCAGCGCTCCGGAGCGCACCGCCACCGGCACAAGCAGCAGTGCGCGAAGAAGCGGCTCTTTCGCTTTCGCTAGACGGAGAGCCGGCAGCTTGCAGGAGGTGAAGAAGCAAGCCGCACAACAGCAGCCTTGTGGGCGCAGCTCTCGAACTGCTGTGGGATGGTGGATTGCCACTCGTATGCCTTTGAAAATCACGTTAGCATGCGAATGGAAGAAGTTTTTGGACAACTTTGCAATGCATCTTGCTAGTGCTCCTGCAACGCTCCGTGGAAACTCTTGCGGGTCTCTTTGCTCTGCGAGATGCAAAGAACTGGGTGAACTCGTCAAGCAAGATCGGAAGATGTTTGCAGTGCTGGCACACTTTCTCTCTCGGCGAGAAGTCATGGAGAAGCTTTAGGCTAGAATGCAGACGACGAGAGAGGCAGAAGACGGAGGTACGGAGCTGTCCGGAGCGAAGTGCCGCTCGCGGGCGTCTATCGCCCGAAGCAGCGCTCCGGAGCGCACCGCCACCGGCACAAGCAGCAGTGCGCGAAGTAGCGGCTCTTTCGCTTTCGCTAGACGGAGAGCCGGCAGCTTGCAGGAGGTGAAGAAGCAAGCCGCACAACAGCAGCATTGTGGGCGCAGCTCTCGAACTGCTGCGGGATGGTGGATTGCCACTCGTATGCCTTTGAAAATCACGTTAGCATGCGAATGGAAGAAGTTTTTGGACAACTTTGCAATGCATCTTGCTAGTGCTCCTGCAACACTCCGTGGAAACTCTTGCGGGTCTCTTTGCGCTGCGAGATGCAAAGAACTGGGTGAACTCGTCAAGCAAGATCGGAAGATGTTTGCAGTGCTGGCACACTTTCTCTCTCGGCGAGAAGTCATGGAGAAGCTTTTGGCTAGGATGCAGACGACGAGAGAGGCAGAAGACGGAGGTACGGGGCTATCCGGAGCGAAGTGCCGCTGGCCGGCGTCTTTCGCCGTAAGCAGCGCGCCGGAGCGCACCGCCACCGGCACAAGCAGCAGTGCGCGAAGTAGCGGCTCTTTCGCTTTCGCTAGACGGAGAGCCGGCAGCTTGCAGGAGGTGAAGAAGCAAGCCGCACAACAGCAGCATTGAGGGCGCAGCTCTCTTACTGCTGCGGGATGGTGGATTGCCATTCGTATGCCTATGAAAATCACGTTAGCATGCGAATGGAAGAAGTTTTTGGACAACTTTGCAATGCATCTTGCTAGTGCTCCTGCAACGCTCCGTGGAAACTCTTGCGGGTCTCTTTGAGCTGCGAGATGCAAAGAACTGGGTGAACTCGTCAAGCAAGATCGGAAGATGTTTGCAGTGCTGGCACACTTTCTCTCTCGGCGAGAAGTCATGGAGAAGCTTTAGGCTAGGATGCAGACGACGAGAGAGGCAGAAGACGGAGGTACGGGGCTATCCGGAGCGAAGTGCCGCTGGCTGGCGTCTTTCGCCCGAAGCAGCGCGCCGGAGCGCACCGCCACTGGCACAAGCAGCAGTGCGCGAAGTAGCGGCTCTTTCGCTTTCGCTAGACGGAGAGCCGGCAGCTTGCAGGAGGTGAAGAAGCAAGCCGCACAACAGCAGCATTGTGGGCGCAGCTCTCGAACTGCTGCGGGATGGTGGATTGCCACTCGCATGCCTTTGAAAATCACGTTAGCATGCGAATGGAAGAAGTTTTTGGACAACTTTGCAATGCATCTTGCTAGTGCTCCTGCAACGCTCCGTGGAAACTCTTGCGGGTCTCTTTGCGCTGCGAGATGCAAAGAACTGGGTGAACTCGTCAAACAAGATCGGTAGATGTTTGCAGTGCTGGCACACTTTCTCTCTCGGCGAGAAGTCATGGAGAAGCTTTTGGCTTGGATGCAGACGACGAGAGAGGCAGAAGACGGAGGTACGGGGCTATTCGGAGCGAAGTGCCGCTGGCCGGCGTCTTTCGCCCGAAGCAGCGCTCCGGAGCGCACCGCCACCGGCACAAGCAGCAGTGCGCGAAGTAGCGGCTCTTTCGCTTTCGCTAGACGGAGAGCCGGCAGCTTGCAGGAGGTGAAGAAGCAAGCCGCACAACACCAGCCCACTGCGGCTAGCTGGTTGCTAGATTTCCACGAATTTCAAGTTGCCACCAAGGGACAGGCTGCCACCAGTGCCAAGTCAGGCTGCTTGCAGAGTGCCTAAAGAGCTCTGCCAACTGAGACCAGGAACGTGGGCTGGTGAGTTTTGTATTCCGGGGCAGAAGCTGTGTCAGTATCAGGTAGGCCCTCAGTCCTTAGGGGCCGTCTGCCTGCTGGATTTCCGCCAATATCAAGATGCCGCCCAGGGAGAAGCTGCCACCTGTGCCAACTCAGGCTGCTTTGAGAGTGCCCATGGAGCTCTGCAAACTGAGACCAGGAACGTGGCGTGGTGGGTTTTCTTTCCCCGGGCAGAAGCCTTTGTCAGTACCAGATAGGCCCTTGGCCCTTTGGGGCGGCTGCTCGCTGGATTTCCGCGAATATCAAGATGCCGCCCAGGGACAAACTGCCACCTGTGCCAATTCGGGCTGCTTTGAGTGTGCCCATGGAGTTCTGCAATCTGAGACCAGGCACGTGGTGTGGTGAGCTTAGTTTACCTGGGCAGAAGCCTTTGTCAGTACCAGGTAGGCCTTCGCCCTTCGGGGCCAGCTGCCTGCTGGGTTTTTGCGAATCTGAAGATGTTGCCCAGGGACAAGCTGCCACCTGTGCCAACTCGCGCTGCCTTGAGAGTGCCCATGGAGCTCTGCAAACTGAGACCATGAACGTGGGTTGGTCTGTTTTGTTTCCCTGGGCAGAAGCATTTGTCAGTACCAGGTAGGCCCTTGGCACTTATGGGCCGGCTGCCGGCTGGATTTCCGCCAATATCAAGATGCCGGCCAGGGGCAAGCTGCCACCTGTGCCAACTCGGGCTGCTTTAAGAGTGCCCACAGAGCTCTGCAAACTGAGACCCGGAACGTGGGGTGGTGGGTTTTTTTTTCCTGGGCAGAAGCCTTTGTCAGTACCAGGTAGGCTCTCAGTCCTTAGGGGCCGTCGGCCTGCCGGATTTCGACGAATATCAAGATGCCGCCCAGGGACAAGCTGCCACCTGTGGCAACTCACGCTGATTTTAGAGTACCCATGGAGCTCTGCAAACTGAGACCATGAACGTGTGTTGGCGAATTTTGTTTAACTGGGCAGAAGCCTTTGTCTGTTCCAGGTAGGCCCACGGCCCTTAGGGGCCGTCTGCCTGCTGGATTTCCGCCAATACCAAGATGCCGCCCAGGGACAAGCTGCCACCTGTGCTAACTCGGTCTGCTTTGAGAGTGCCCATGGAGCTCTGCAAACTGAGATGTGGAACGTGGGGTGGTGGGTTTTGTTTCCCTGGGCAGAAGCCTTTGTCAGTACCAGGAGGGCCCTTGTTCATCAGGGGCAGGCTGGCGGCTCAATTTCCACGAATATCAAGATGCTGCCCAGGGACAAGCTGCCACTTGTGCCAACTCGCGCTGCTTTGAGGGTGCCCACGGAGCTCTGCAAACTGAGACCAGGAACGTAGGATTGTGGGTTTTGTTTTCCCGGGCAGAAGCCTCTCTCAGTGCCAGGTAGGCCCTTGTTCCTTAGGGGCAGGCTGGCAGGAAGATTTCCACGAATATCAAGATGCTGCCCAGTGATATTCTGCCACCTGTGCCAACTCGGGCTGCTTTGAGAGTGCCCACGGAGCTCTGCAAACTGAGACCATGAACCTGGGGTGCTGAGTTTTGTTTCTCCGGGCAGAAGCATTTGCAGTGCCAGGTAGGCCCTCGGTCCTTAAGGGCAGGCAGCCTGCTGGATTTCCACGAATATCAAGATGCTGCCCAGGGACAAGCTGCCACCTGTGCCAACTCACGCTGCTTTGAGAGTGCCCATGGTGCTCTGCAAACTGAGACCAGAAACGTGGGGTGCTGGGTTTTGTTTCCCTGGGCAGAAGCCTTTGTCAGTACCAAGTAGGCCCTTGTTCCTTAGGGACAGCCTGGAAGCAAGATTTCCCCGAATATCAAAATGCTGCCCAGGGATATTCTGCCACCTGTGCCAACTCGGGCTGCTTTGAGAGTGCCCACGGAGTTCTTCAAACTGAGACCAGGAACGTGGGTTTGTCGGTGTTGTTTTCCCGGGCAGAAACATTTGCGGGACCAGGTAGGCCCTCGGCCCTTTGGGGGAGGCTGGCACCAGGATTTCCACGAATATCAAGATGCTGCCCAGGGACAAGCTGCCACCTGTGCCAACTCGCGCTGCTTTGAGAGTGCCCATGGTGCTCTGCAAACTGAGACCAGAAACGTGGTGTTCTGAGTTTTGTTTTCCCGGGCAGAAGCCTTTGTCAGTACCAGGTCGGCCCTTGGCCCTTGGGGGCCAGCTGCCTGCAGGATTTCCACGAATATCAAGATGCTGCCCAGGGACAAGCTGCCACCTGTGCCAACTTGGGCTGCTTTGAGAGTACCCATGGTGCTCTGCAAACTGAGACCATAACCTAGGGTTGTGGGTTTTGTTTTCTCGGGCAGAAGCCTCTCTCAGTACCAGGTAGGCCCTTGTTCCTTAGGGGCAGGCTGCCTGCTGGATTTCCACGAATATCAAGATGCTGCCCAGGGACAAGCTGCCACCTGTGCCAGCTCGGGCTGCTTTGAGGGTGCCCACGGAGCTCTAAAAACTGAGACAGGGTACATGGGGTTATGGGTTATGTTTCCCCGGGCAGAAGCCATTGTAAGTACCAGGTAGGCCCTCGGCCCTTAGGGGCAGGCTGGCAGCAAGACTTCCACGAATATCAAGATGCCGCCCAGGGACAAGCTGCCACCTGTGCCAACTCACGCTGCTTTGAGAGTGCCCACGGATCTCTTCAAACTGAGCCAAAGTATGTGGGGTTTCGGGTTTTTTTTTCCCGGGCAGAACCCTTTGTCAGTACCAAGTAGGACCTCGGCCCTTAGAGGCAGTCTGCCTGCTGGATTTCCACGCATATCTAGATGCCGCCCAGGAACAAGCTGCCACCTGTGCCAACTTGGGCTGCTTTGAGAGTACCCATGGTGCTCTACAAACAGAAACCAGGAGCGTGGGATGGTGAGTTTTTTTTTTTCCTCGGCAGAAGCCTTTGTCAGTACCAGGTAGGCCCTCGGCCCTTCATGGCTGGCTGCCTGCTGGATTTCCACGAATATCAAGATGCCGCCCAGGGATATTCTGCCACCTGTGCCAACTCGGGCTGCTTTGAGAGTGCCCATGGAGCTCTGCAAACTGAGACCGGGACCGTGGGGTTCTGAGTTTTGTTTTCCCGGCAGAAGCCTTTGTCAGTACCAGGTAGGCCTTCGGCCCTATGGGTCCGGTTGCAGGCTGGATTTCCCCGAATAACAAGATGCCGCCCAGGGACAAGCTGCCACCTGTGCCAACTCGGGCTGCTTTGAGAGTGCCCATGGAGCTCTTCAAACCGTGGCCTGGAACGTCGGGTAATGTGTCTTGTTTTGCTGGGTAGAAGACTATCTCTGTACTAGGTCGGCCCTCCACCCTTAGCGGCCGGCTCCCCGCTGGATTTGCCCGAATATCACGGTGCCGTCCCGGGTCAAGCTGCCACCTGTGCCAACTCGGGCTGCTTTGAGAGTGCCCATGGAGCTCTACAAACTGAGACCAGCAACGTGGGATGGTGAGCTTTGTTTTTCTGGGAAGAAGCCTTTGTCAGTACCAGGTAGGCCCTCGGCCCTAAGGGGCCTGTTGCCTCCTGGATATCCACAAATATCAAGATGCCTCTCAGGGACAAGCTGCCACCTGTGCTAGCTCTGGCTGCTTTGAGAGTGCCCACGGAACTCTGCAAACTGAGACTAAGACCTTGGGGTGGTGGGTTTTTTTCTCCTTGGGCAGTATAATGCACAATACCTAGGTGTCCCTAAGCACGTTGATGCTTGGTGCCTGCTCGATTTCTGTATTAATCAGGATGCCATCCAATTAAAGGCTGATAGCTGTGCCAACGTTGGGTGCTTGCACAGTGCCCACAGAGCTCTGCAAACTGAGACCTAGACGGTGAGGTGTTGAGTTTTTTTTCCTGGGCTGTTGCCCGCACAGTACTTTTGTGGCCATTTGGGGCCTGAGACCAGGAAGGTGAGGTGGTGAGTTTGGTTTCCCTGGGAAAAAGCTCACCACATTTTTTGGATGGGCCTTGCGTGCAGGCCCCGGTTGGCTGCTGTAATGCCGCATTGATCAAGATCTAGCTCACGTACAACCTGCCACCTGTGCCACCTCAGGCTGCTCTCACAGTGCCTGTGGATACAACGCTCTGTTTGACTCTTAGAGGTCTAATTACAAGCTGTGTTTGATAAATTATGAGTGTGGTAAATGAATGTGTTCTAGGAGTGTGAGATCCTTGAAATAGTATAATTTTTGATTTTCTTATGGTTGGAAGATCGTTTTACAAGCATAATGGGAATACTCCTTTTTTTAGGTACTTTTTCTTCTAGAAAGTATACCATAAGTGTTTTCTAATATTAAATGACAGAGCAGCCCGTTGATCCTTTACTGGAAATTTTTCCTATTTTTCAAAAATAACAGAAAAAAGCTCTTGCAAAAATAAGGGGAAAAAATTGCTTTAAAAAGTATTTCATTACAGCTTTTAAAGGCAATTAAAGTGCACCCATTGCTGATGGGAAGCCGATAACTGGTTAAACATGTATTCACTTGTTATGTCTCTCTAAAGAAATACTCTAACATCAAGCAATTAATCCCTTCCATCATAGTTTTAACCTCTTTCCTAGTTTAAATGTCAATGAAAAACATCATGAAGAACTCCATATGTATCTCTCCGATTCATCTTACATACAAAGCAACTATTTTTCCACCGGTTTGCTTGATGGTCTGCTTACTGCATTCAGCATTTTTTGGCATGCTTTTTTGCTTCTTTCTGCTGTCAATACTGGCCAATACATGCCATCTGCCAATGGTAGGATTTCTCTCACCTAAGCATATGGATTGAATCTTTAAGATCACTTTCGATAAAATGGATAAAAAAGGAGTTGTTTGATTCCACCTAACATTGAGTCTCTTGGTAAAGGTCACCTGGAGAAAAGGTTTTGCTTCTAGAATTCAACTCATGGATTGAAATATTTGAGAAGACTGATAGGCACTGGAGCATGGAGACACCTTCAGCCTCTGTGGATATAAAGCCCAGATTAAAATGATCAATTCTCTCAACTTGATGGACTGTACTGAGCAGAATTCTGACTAGAATCTCTTTCACACATAGAACACCCTGTTCAAGACACATGGTAAGATGAAGCTCACCTCCGGTTCCCTGCAGGTATTTGTATTTCTAATGAGTCTTTGGGATGCCTAGGTGATTTTCAGATGTCTAAAGATGAGACAAAGCCCACGACTTTCTCAAGACCTGGAACCATCTCCCTAGAAGCTGCAAAACACACAATGCCTCACTTGTGTCAAATTTGCCAAAGCAAGGACTAGAGCAAGAACTGGATGCAAAATACTTACACAGAGATGATAGTTTTTAAGATATTCATCAGATATTCTTCACATGGGAAGAGTCTTTGAACTCTTCTGTGATAGAACCCCAAAACTAAATGTTTTTTTTTTCATTGAGCACTCTTCTTGATGCAATTCTTCAACTTGGCATGGCTTAATTCAATAGCATCCAAGTCAGAGAAAAATTGATAAAGGCAGATAGGAAAGAAAATTAGAAATTCGTTACTCAGAGTGTGAGTAGGAAGACAGGGAGCCATTCAAAAGAATAAGGAAACAAAACAGGAGCAGTGAAAATGAGACACATCCTGCATCTTTCCGGCGGGGAAGATGGATTATTTAATTAGTGAAAAAATTAGAAGAGCCTGAACATTTGCTGTCCCACAACAGGAACAGAAAAACCATTGGGCACGCACATAATAGCCAAAGAAACATAACAAAGAGAAGGAAATACAGAGAATAGGAAAAAGAAGTAAGACGCTTTTTTCAATCATTGAAATTCAGGTGGTGTATCATTCTAATACACTTTTTTATACAGTAAAAGAGTAGTTATATACAGTCGGGTAAATTGCAGCTATGTATCATTTTTAGACAGGAAATGTTTTCCAAGAAACATGTACCAGATTATATATACAAGTTCCTGACTGCCAAAGAAGAAAGTACAAAACAGCAAACACTTGGGTAAAGTCCCAGGAACCAGAGATCAAGATCTACACCGATATAAGGAGAGCGGTGAGTTTTTCAAGAAGCAAAAGCGAATGCAGCTGACTGTGCTTGTGGATGAAAAGCTGTGGGATTTTTTGCAATTCCATTAAGAGCGCACAAAAGCGCGGTGCTCGGCTGCCTCATGCTTCGCATGCTGCGAGATGCACAGAAATTAAGATGAGCAAGGTTCTTCAGCTTTGCCCTTTTTCAGCAGCTGCGCCACACCGATGGACTGGAATATCTCTCGAGATGTTTTCCTTTCTCAAGAATGTATTGTTGCTGTGTCTTGACCGCACAAGGATAAGTATGAAGAGATCATAGCCATCTCGAAATAAATTCGCCGCTTTATTAAAAAGATAAATGCTTCAACAATGCGCAGCCACGACAAAAATCAGGGCCAAGACTGGGAGACGTTTGCTGTGCTGGCACACTTTCTCTCTCGGCGAAAAGTCATGGAGAAGCTTTTGGCTTGGATGCAGACGACGAGAGAGGCAGAAGACGGAGGTACGGGGCTGTCCGGAGCGAAGTGCCGCTGGCCGGCGTCTTTCCCCCGAAGCAGCGCGCCGGAGCGCACCGCCACCGGCACAAGCAGCAGTGCGCGAAGTAGCGGCTCTTTCGCTTTCGCTAGACGGAGAGCCGGCAGCTTGCAGGAGGTGAAGAAGCAAGCCGCACAACAGCAGCATTGTGGGCGCAGCTCTCGAACTGCTGCGGGATGGTGGATTGCCACTCGCATGCCTTTGAAAATCACGTTAGCATGCGAATGGAAGAAGTTTTTGGACAACTTTGCAATGCATCTTGCTAGTGCTCCTGCAACGCTCCGTGGAAACTCTTGCCGGTCTCTTTGCGCTGCGAGATGCAAAGAACTGGGTGAACTCGTCAAGCAAGATCGGAAGATGTTTGCAGTGCTGGCACACTTTCTCTCTCGGCGAGAAGTCATGGAGAAGCTTTTGGCTAGGATGCAGACGACGAGAGAGGCAGAAGACGGAGGTACGGGGCTGTCCGGAGCGAAGTGCCGCTGGCCGGCGTCTTTCGCCCGAAGCAGCGCTCCGGAGCGCACCGCCACCAGCACAAGCAGCAGTGCGCGAAGAAGCGGCTCTTTCGCTTTCGCTAGACGGAGAGCCGGCAGCTTGCAGGAGGTGAAGAAGCAAGCCGCACAACAGCAGCCTTGTGGGCGCAGCTCTCGAACTGCTGCGGGATGGTGGATTGCCACTCGTATGCCTTTGAAAATCACGTTAGCATGCGAATGGAAGAAGTTTTTGGACAACTTTGCAATGCATCTTGCTAGTGCTCCTGCAACGCTCCGTGGAAACTCTTGCGGGTCTCTTTGCGCTGCGAGATGCAAAGAACTGGGTGAACTCGTCAAACAAGATCGGAAGATGTTTGCAGTGCTGGCACACTTTCTCTCTCGGCGAGAAGTCATGGAGAAGCTTTTGGCTAGGATGCAGACGACGAGAGAGGCAGAAGACGGAGGTACGGAGCTGTCCGGAGCGAAGTGCCGCTCGCGGGCGTCTATCGCCCGAAGCAGCGCTCCGGAGCGCACCGCCACCGGCACAGCAGCAGTGCGCGAAGTAGCGGCTCTTTCGCTTTCGCTAGACGGAGAGCCGGCAGCTTGCAGGAGGTGAAGAAGCAAGCCGCACAACAGCAGCATTGAGGGCGCAGCTCTCTTACTGCTGCGGGATGGTGGATTGCCATTCGTATGCCTATGAAAATCACGTTAGCATGCGAATGGAAGAAGTTTTTGGACAACTTTGCAATGCATCTTGCTAGTGCTCCTGCAACGCTCCGTGGAAACTCTTGCCGGTCTCTTTGCGCTGCGAGATTCAAAGAACTGGGTGAACTCGTCAAGCAAGATCGGAAGATGTTTGCAGTGCTGGCACACTTTCTCTCTCGGCGAGAAGTCATGGAGAAGCTTTTGGCTTGGATGCAGACGACGAGAGAGGCAGAAGACGGAGGTACGGGGCTATCCGGAGCGAAGTGCCGCTGGCCGGCGTCTTTCGCCCGAAGCAGCGCTCCGGAGCGCACCGCCACCGGCACAAGCAGCAGTGCGTGAAGTAGTGGCTCTTTCGCTTTCGCTAGACGGAGAGCCGGCAGCTTGCAGGAGGTGAAGAAGCAAGCCGCACAACACCAGCCCACTGCGGCTAGCTGGTTGCTAGATTTCCACGAATTCCAAGTTGCCACCAAGGGACAGACTGCCACCAGTGCCAAGTCTGGCTGCTTGCAGAGTGCCTAAAGAGCTCTGCCAACTGAGACCAGGAACGTGGGCTGGTGAGTTTTGTATTCCGGGGCAGAAGCTGTGTCAGTATCAGGTAGGCCCTCAGTCCTTAGGGGCCGTCTGCCTGCTGGATTTCCGCCAATATCAAGATGCCGCCCAGGGACAAGCTGCCACCTGTGCCAACTCAGGCTGCTTTGAGAGTGCCCATGGAGCTCTGCAAACTGAGACCAGGAACGTGGCGTGGTGGGTTTTCTTTCCCCGGGCAGAAGCCTTTGTCAGTACCAGATAGGCCCTTGGCCCTTTGGGGCGGCTGCTCGCTGGATTTCCGCGAATATCAAGATGCCGCCCAGGGACAAACTGCCACCTGTGCCAATTCGGGCTGCTTTGAGTGTGCCCATGGAGTTCTGCAATCTGAGACCAGGCACGTGGTGTGGTGAGCTTAGTTTACCTGGGCAGAAGCCTTTGTCAGTACCAGGTAGGCCTTCGCCCTTCGGGGGCCAGCTGCCTGCTGGGTTTTTTGCGATCTGAAGATGTTGCCCAGGGACAAGCTGCCACCTGTGCCAACTCGCGCTGCCTTGAGAGTGCCCATGGAGCTCTGCAAACTGAGACCATGAACGTGGGTTGGTCTGTTTTGTTTCCCTGGGCAGAAGCATTTGTCAGTACCAGGTAGGCCCTTGGCACTTATGGGCCGGCTGCCGGCTGGATTTCCGCCAATATCAAGATGCCGGCCAGGGGCAAGCTGCCACCTGTGCCAACTCGGGCTGCTTTAAGAGTGCCCACAGAGCTCTGCAAACTGAGACCCGGAACGTGGGGTGGTGGGTTTTTTTTTCCTGGGCAGAAGCCTTTGTCAGTACCAGGTAGGCTCTCAGTCCTTAGGGGCCGTCGGCCTGCCGGATTTCGACGAATATCAAGATGCCGCCCAGGGACAAGCTGCCACCTGTGGCAACTCACGCTGATTTTAGAGTACCCATGGAGCTCTGCAAACTGAGACCATGAACGTGTGTTGGCGAATTTTGTTTAACTGGGCAGAAGCCTTTGTCTGTTCCAGGTAGGCCCACGGCCCTTAGGGGCCGTCTGCCTGCTGGATTTCCGCCAATACCAGATGCCGCCCAGGGACAAGCTGCCACCTGTGCTAACTCGGTCTGCTTTGAGAGTGCCCATGGAGCTCTGCAAACTGAGATGTGGAACGTGGGGTGGTGGGTTTTGTTTCCCTGGGCAGAAGCCTTTGTCAGTACCAGGAGGGCCCTTGTTCATCAGGGGCAGGCTGGCGGCTCAATTTCCACGAATATCAAGATGCTGCCCAGGGACAAGCTGCCACTTGTGCCAACTCGCGCTGCTTTGAGGGTGCCCACGGAGCTCTGCAAACTGAGACCAGGAACGTAGGATTGTGGGTTTTTGTTTTCCCGGGCAGAAGCCTCTCTCAGTGCCAGGTAGGCCCTTGTTCCTTAGGGGCAGGCTGGCAGGAAGATTTCCACGAATATCAAGATGCTGCCCAGTGATATTCTGCCACCTGTGCCAACTCGGGCTGCTTTGAGAGTGCCCACGGAGCTCTGCAAACTGAGACCATGAACCTGGGGTGCTGAGTTTTGTTTCTCCGGGCAGAAGCATTTGCAGTGCCAGGTAGGCCCTCGGTCCTTAAGGGCAGGCAGCCTGCTGGATTTCCACGAATATCAAGATGCTGCCCAGGGACAAGCTGCCACCTGTGCCAACTCACGCTGCTTTGAGAGTGCCCATGGTGCTCTGCAAACTGAGACCAGAAACGTGGGGTGCTGGGTTTTGTTTCCCTGGGCAGAAGCCTTTGTCAGTACCAAGTAGGCCCTTGTTCCTTAGGGACAGCCTGGAAGCAAGATTTCCCCGAATATCAAAATGCTGCCCAGGGATATTCTGCCACCTGTGCCAACTCGGGCTGCTTTGAGAGTGCCCACGGAGTTCTTCAAACTGAGACCAGGAACGTGGGTTTGTCGGTGTTGTTTTCCCGGGCAGAAACATTTGCGGACCAGGTAGGCCCTCGGCCCTTTGGGGGAGGCCTGGCACCAGGATTTCCACGAATATCAAGATGCTGCCCAGGGACAAGCTGCCACCTGTGCCAACTCGCGCTGCTTTGAGAGTGCCCATAGGTGCTCTGCAAACTGAGGACCAGAAACGTGGTGTTCTGAGTTTTGTTTTCCCGGGCAGAAGCCTTTGTCAGTACCAGGTCGGCGCCCTTGGCCCTTGGGGGCCAGCTGCCTGCAGGATTTCCACGAATATCAAGATGCTGCCCAGGGACAAGCTGCCACCTGTGCCAACTTGGGCTGCTTTGAGAGTACCCATGGTGCTCTGCAAACTGAGACCATAACCTAGGGTTGTGGGTTTTGTTTTCTCGGGCAGAAGGCCTCTCTCAGTACCAAGGTAGGCCCTTGTTCCTTAGGGGCAGGCTGCCTGCTGGATTTCCACGAATATCAAGATGCTGCCCAGGGACAAGCTGCCACCTGTGCCAGCTCGGGCTGCTTTGAGGGTGCCCACGGAGCTCTAAAAACTGAGACAGGGTACATGGGGTTATGGGTTATGTTTCCCCGGGCAGAAGCCATTGTAAGTACCAGGTAGGCCCTCGGCCCTTAGGGGCAGGCTGGCAGCAAGACTTCCACGAATATCAAGATGCCGCCCAGGGACAAGCTGCCACCTGTGCCAACTCACGCTGCTTTGAGAGTGCCCACGGATCTCTTCAAACTGAGCCAAAGTATGTGGGGTTTCGGGTTTTTTTTTCCCGGGCAGAACCCTTTGTCAGTACCAAGTAGGACCTCGGCCCTTAGAGGCAGTCTGCCTGCTGGATTTCCACGCATATCTAGATGCCGCCCAGGAACAAGCTGCCACCTGTGCCAACTTGGGCTGCTTTGAGAGTACCCATGGTGCTCTACAAACAGAAACCAGGAGCGTGGGATGGTGAGTTTTTTTTTTTCCTCGGCAGAAGCCTTTGTCAGTACCAGGTAGGCCCTCGGCCCTTCATGGCTGGCTGCCTGCTGGATTTCCACGAATATCAAGATGCCGCCCAGGGATATTCTGCCACCTGTGCCAACTCGGGCTGCTTTGAGAGTGCCCATGGAGCTCTGCAAACTGAGACGGGACCGTGGGGTTCTGAGTTTTGTTTTCCCGGCAGAAGCCTTTGTCAGTACCAGGTAGGCCTTCGGCCCTATGGGTCCGGTTGCAGGCTGGATTTCCCCGAATAACAAGATGCCGCCCAGGGACAAGCTGCCACCTGTGCCAACTCGGGCTGCTTTGAGAGTGCCCATGGAGCTCTTCAAACCGTGGCCTGGAACGTCGGGTAATGTGTCTTGTTTTGCTGGGTAGAAGACTATCTCTGTACTAGGTCGGCCCTCCACCATTTAGCGGCCGGCTCCCCGCTGGATTTGCCCGAATATCACGGTGCCGTCCCGGGTCAAGCTGCCACCTGTGCCAACTCGGGCTGCTTTGAGAGTGCCCATGGAGCTCTACAAACTGAGACCAGCAACGTGGGATGGTGAGCTTTGTTTTTCTGGGAAGAAGCCTTTGTCAGTACCAGGTAGGCCCTCGGCCCTAAGGGGCCTGTTGCCTC
Organism: Motacilla alba alba; assembly: GCF_015832195.1. Taxonomy (NCBI): domain Eukaryota; kingdom Metazoa; phylum Chordata; class Aves; order Passeriformes; family Motacillidae; genus Motacilla; species Motacilla alba. The sequence goes on from NW_024037722.1 coordinate 186,212, forward strand.
CTGGATATCCACAAATATCAAGATGCCTCTCAGGGACAAGCTGCCACTGTGCTAGCTCTGGCTGCTTTGAGAGTGCCCACGGAACTCTGCAAACTGAGACTAAGACCTGGGGTGGTGGGTTTTTTTCTCCTTGGGCAGTATAATGCACAATACCTAGGTGTCCCTAAGCACGTTGATGCTTGGTGCCTGCTCGATTTCTGTATTAATCAGGATGCCATCCAATTAAAGGCTGATAGCTGTGCCAACGTTGGGTGCTTGCACAGTGCCCACAGAGCTCTGCAAACTGAGACCTAGACGGTGAGGTGTTGAGGTTTTTTTCCTGGCTGTTGCCGCACAGTACTTTTGTGGCCATTTGGGGCCTGAGACCAGGAAGGTGAGGTGGTGAGTTTGGTTTCCCTGGAAAAAGCTCACCACATTTTTTGGATGGGCCTTGCGTGCAGGCCCCGGTTGGCTGCTGTAATGCCGCATTGATCAAGATCTAGCTCACGTACAACCTGCCACCTTCTGCCACCTCAGGCTGCTCTCACAGTGCCTGTGGATACAACGCTCTGTTTGACTCTTAGAGGTCTAATTACAAGCTGTGTTTGATAAATTATGAGTGTGGTAAATGAATGTGTTCTAGGAGTGTGAGATCCTTGAAATAGTATAATTTTTGATTTTCTTATGGTTGGAAGATCGTTTTACAAGCATAATGGGAATACTCCTTTTTTAGGTACTTTTTCTTCTAGAAAGTATACCATAAGTGTTTTCTAATATTAAATGACAGAGCAGCCCGTTGATCCTTTACTGGAAATTTTTCCTATTTTCAAAATAACAGAAAAAAGCTCTTGCAAAAATAAGGGGAAAAAATTGCTTTAAAAAGTATTTCATTACAGCTTTTAAAGGCAATTAAAGTGCACCCATTGCTGATGGGAAGCCGATAACTGGTTAAACATGTATTCACTTGTTATGTCTCTCTAAAGAAATACTCTAACATCAAGCAATTAATCCCTTCCATCATAGTTTTAACCTCTTTCCTAGTTTAAATGTCAATGAAAAACATCATGAAGAACTCCATATGTATCTCTCCGATTCATCTTACATACAAAGCAACTATTTTTCCACCGGTTTGCTTGATGGTCTGCTTACTGCATTCAGCATTTTTTGGCATGCTTTTTTGCTTCTTTCTGCTGTCAATACTGGCCAATACATGCCATCTGCCAATGGTAGGATTTCTCTCACCTAAGCATATGGATTGAATCTTTAAGATCACTTTCGATAAAATGGATAAAAAAGGAGTTGTTTGATTCCACCTAACATTGAGTCTCTTGGTAAAGGTCACCTGGAGAAAAGGTTTTGCTTCTAGAATTCAACTCATGGATTGAAATATTTGAGAAGACTGATAGGCACTGGAGCATGGAGACACCTTCAGCCTCTGTGGATATAAAGCCCAGATTAAAATGATCAATTCTCTCAACTTGATGGACTGTACTGAGCAGAATTCTGACTAGAATCTCTTTCACACATAGAACACCCTGTTCAAGACACATGGTAAGATGAAGCTCACCTCCGGTTCCCTGCAGGTATTTGTATTTCTAATGAGTCTTTGGGATGCCTAGGTGATTTTCAGATGTCTAAAGATGAGACAAAGCCCACGACTTTCTCAAGACCTGGAACCATCTCCCTAGAAGCTGCAAAACACACAATGCCTCACTTGTGTCAAATTTGCCAAAGCAAGGACTAGAGCAAGAACTGGATGCAAAATACTTACACAGAGATGATAGTTTTTAAGATATTCATCAGATATTCTTCACATGGGAAGAGTCTTTGAACTCTTCTGTGATAGAACCCCCAAAACTAAATGTTTTTTTTTTCATTGAGCACTCTTCTTGATGCATTCTTCAACTTGGCATGGCTTAATTCAATAGCATCCAAGTCAGAGAAAAATTGATAAAGGCAGATAGGAAAGAAAATTAGAAATTCGTTACTCAGAGTGTGAGTAGGAAGACAGGGAGCCATTCAAAAGAATAAGGAAACAAAACAGGAGCAGTGAAAATGAGACACATCCTGCATCTTTCCGGCGGGGAAGATGGATTATTTAATTAGTGAAAAAATTAGAAGAGCCTGAACATTTGCTGTCCCACAACAGGAACAGAAAAACCATTGGGCACGCACATAATAGCCAAAGAAACATAACAAAGAGAAGGAAATACAGAGAATAGGAAAAAGAAGTAAGACGCTTTTTTCAATCATTGAAATTCAGGTGGTGTATCATTCTAATACACTTTTTTATACAGTAAAAGAGTAGTTATATACAGTCGGGTAAATTGCAGCTATGTATCATTTTTAGACAGGAAATGTTTTCCAAGAAACATGTACCAGATTATATATACAAGTTCCTGACTGCCAAAGAAGAAAGTACAAAACAGCAAACACTTGGGTAAAGTCCCAGGAACCAGAGATCAAGATCTACACCGATATAAGGAGAGCGGTGAGTTTTTCAAGAAGCAAAAGCGAATGCAGCTGACTGTGCTTGTGGATGAAAAGCTGTGGGATTTTTTTGCAATTCCATTAAGAGCGCACAAAAGCGCGGTGCTCGGCTGCTGCTCATCATGCTTCGCATGCTGCGAGATGCACAGAAATTAAGATGAGCAAGGTTCTTCAGCTTTGCCCTTTTTCAGCAGCTGCGCCACACCGATGGACTGGAATATCTCTCGAGATGTTTTCCTTTCTCAAGAATGTATTGTTGCTGTGTCTTGACCGCACAAGGATAAGTATGAAGAGATCATAGCCATCTCGAAATAAATTCGCCGCTTTATTAAAAAGATAAATGCTTCAACAATGCGCAGCCACGACAAAAATCAGGGCCAAGACTGGGAGACGTTTGCTGTGCTGGCACACTTCTCTCTCTCGGCGAAAAGTCATGGAGAAGCTTTTGGCTTGGATGCAGACGACGAGAGAGGCAGAAGACGGAGGTACGGGGCTGTCCGGAGCGAAGTGCCGCTGGCCGGCGTCTTTCCCCCGAAGCAGCGCGCCGGAGCGCACCGCCACCGGCACAAGCAGCAGTGCGCGAAGTAGCGGCTCTTTCGCTTTCGCTAGACGGAGAGCCGGCAGCTTGCAGGAGGTGAAGAAGCAAGCCGCACAACAGCAGCATTGTGGGCGCAGCTCTCGAACTGCTGCGGGATGGTGGATTGCCACTCGCATGCCTTTGAAAATCACGTTAGCATGCGAATGGAAGAAGTTTTTGGACAACTTTGCAATGCATCTTGCTAGTGCTCCTGCAACGCTCCGTGGAAACTCTTGCCGGTCTCTTTGCGCTGCGAGATGCAAAGAACTGGGTGAACTCGTCAAGCAAGATCGGAAGATGTTTGCAGTGCTGGCACACTTTCTCTCTCGGCGAGAAGTCATGGAGAAGCTTTTGGCTAGGATGCAGACGACGAGAGAGGCAGAAGACGGAGGTACGGGGCTGTCCGGAGCGAAGTGCCGCTGGCCGGCGTCTTTCGCACGAAGCAGCGCTCCGGAGCGCACCGCCACCGGCACAAGCAGCAGTGCGCGAAGAAGCGGCTCTTTCGCTTTCGCTAGAAGGAGAGCCGGCAGCTTGCAGGAGGTGAAGAAGCAAGCCGCACAACAGCAGCATTGTGGGCGCAGCTCTCTTACTGCTGCGGGATGGTGGATTGCCACTCGTATGCCTATGAAAATCACGTTAGCATGCGAATGGAAGAAGTTTTTGGACAACTTTGCAATGCATCTTGCTAGTGCTCCTGCAACGCTCCGTGGAAACTCTTGCGGGTCTCTTTGCTCTGCGAGATGCAAAGAACTGGGTGAACTCGTCAAACAAGATCGGAAGATGTTTGCAGTGCTGGCACACTTTCTCTCTCGGCGAGAAGTCAGGGAGAAGCTTTAGGCTAGGATGCAGACGACGAGAGAGGCAGAAGACGGAGGTACGGGGCTGTCCGGAGCGAAGTGCCGCTGGCCGGCGTCTTTCGCCCGAAGCAGCGCTCCGGAGCGCACCGCCACCGGCACAAGCAGCAGTGCGCGAAGTAGCGGCTCTTTCGCTTTCGCTAGACGGAGAGCCGGCAGCTTGCAGGAGGTGAAGAAGCAAGCCGCACAACAGCAGCATTGTGGGCGCAGCTCTCGAACTGCTGCGGGATGGTGGATTGCCATTAGTATGCCTATGAAAATCACGTTAGCATGCGAATGGAAGAAGTTTTTGGACAACTTTGCAATGCATCTTGCTAGTGCTCCTGCAACACTCCGTGGAAACTCTTGCGGGTCTCTTTGCGCTGCGAGATGCAAAGAACTGGGTGAACTCATCAAACAAGATCGGAAGATGTTTGCAGTGCTGGCACACTTTCTCTCTCGGCGAGAAGTCATGGAGAAGCTTTTGGCTAGGATGCAGACGACGAGAGAGGCAGAAGACGGAGGTACGGGGCTATCCGGAGCGAAGTGCCGCTGGCCGGCGTCTTTCGCCCGAAGCAGCGCTCCGGAGCGCACCGCCACCGGCACAAGCAGCAGTGCGCGAAGTAGCGGCTCTTTCGCTTTCGCTAGACGGAGAGCCGGCAGCTTGCAGGAGGTGAAGAAGCAAGCCGCACAACACCAGCCCACTGCGGCTAGCTGGTTGCTAGATTTCCACGAATTTCAAGTTGCCACCAAGGGACAGGCTGCCACCAGTGCCAAGTCAGGCTGCTTGCAGAGTGCCTAAAGAGCTCTGCCAACTGAGACCAGGAACGTGGGCTGGTGAGTTTTGTATTCCGGGGCAGAAGCTGTGTCAGTATCAGGTAGGCCCTCAGTCCTTAGGGGCCGTCTGCCTGCTGGATTTCCGCCAATATCAAGATGCCGCCCAGGGACAAGCTGCCACCTGTGCCAACTCAGGCTGCTTTGAGTGTGCCCATGGAGTTCTGCAATCTGAGACCAGGCACGTGGTGTGGTGAGCTTAGTTTACCTGGGCAGAAGCCTTTGTCAGTACCAGGTAGGCCTTCGCCCTTCGGGGCCAGCTGCCTGCTGGGTTTTTGCGAATCTGAAGATGCTGCCCAGGGACAAGCTGCCACCTGTGCCAACTCGCGCTGCCTTGAGAGTGCCCATGGAGCTCTGCAAACTGAGACCATTAACGTGGGTTGGTCTGTTTTGTTTCCCTGGGCAGAAGCATTTGTCAGTACCAGGTAGGCGCTTGGCACTTATGGGCCGGCTGCCTGCTGGATTTCCGCCAATATCAAGATGCCGCCCAGGGGCAAGCTGCCACCTGTGGCAACTCACGCTGATTTTAGAGTACCCATGGAGCTCTGCAAACTGAGACCATGAACGTGTGTTGGCGAATTTTGTTTAACTGGGCAGAAGCCTTTGTCTGTTCCAGGTAGGCCCACGGCCCTTAGGGGCCGTCTGCCTGCTGGATTTCCGCCAATACCAAGATGCCGCCCAGGGACAAGCTGCCACCTGTGCTAACTCGGTCTGCTTTGAGAGTGCCCATGGAGCTCTGCAAACTGAGATGTGGAACGTGGGGTGGTGGGTTTTGTTTCCCTGGGCAGAAGCCTTTGTCAGTACCAGGTAGGCCCTTGTTCCTCAGGGGCAGGCTGGCGGCTCAATTTCCACGAATATCAAGATGCTGCCCAGGGACAAGCTGCCACTTGTGCCAACTCGCGCTGCTTTGAGGGTGCCCACGGAGCTCTGCAAACTGAGACCAGGAACGTAGGATTGTGGGTTATGTTTTCCCAGGCAGAAGCCTCTCTCAGTGCCAGGTAGGCCCTTGTTCCTTAGGGGCAGGCTGGCAGGAAGATTTCCACGAATATCAAGATGCTGCCCAGGGACAAACTGCCACCTGTGCCAACTCGGGCTGCTTTGAGAGTGCCCATGGAGCTCTGCAAACTGAGACCATGAACCTGGGGTGCTGAGTTTTGTTTCCCTGGGCAGAAGCATTTGCAGTGTCAGGTAGGCCCTTGGTCTTTAAGGGCAGGCAGCTGCCAAAGGACAAGCTGCCACCTGCGCCAACTCGCGCTGCTTTGAGAGTGCCCTTGGAGCTCTGCAAAGTGAGACCAGGAACGTGCGTTGGTGAGTTTTGTTTCCCCGGGCAGAAGCATTTGTCAGTACCAGGTAGGCCCTCGGAATTTCAGGGCCGACTGCCTGCTGGATTTCCACGAATATCAAGATGCTGCCCAGGGACAAGCTGCCACCTGTGCCAACTCGGGCTGCTTTGATGGTGCCCATGGAGCTCTGCAAACTGAGACCAGAAACGTGGGGTGCTGGGTTTTGTTTCCCCTGGCAGAAGCCTTTGTCAGTACCAGGTCGGCCCTTGGCCCTTGGGGGCCGGCTGCCTGCAGGATTTCCACAAATATCAAGATGCCGCCCAGGGACAAGCTGCCACCTGTGCCAACTGGGCTGCTTTGAGAGTGCCCATTGAGCTCTGCAAACTGAGATGTGGAACATGGGCTGGTGGGTTTTCTTTCCCCGGGCAGAAGCCTTTGTCAGTACCAGGAGAGTCCTTGTTCCTCAGGGGCAGGCTGCCGGCTGGATTTCCACGAATATCAAGATGCTGCCCAGGGACAGCTGCCACTTGGGCCAACTCGTGCTGCTATGAGGGTGCCCACGAGCTCTGCAAACTGAGACCAGGAACGTAGGACTGTGGGTTTTGTTTTCCCCGGGCAGAAGCCTCTCTCAGTACCAGGTATGCCCTTGTTCCTTAGGTGCAGGCTGGCAGCAAGCTTTCCACGAATATCAAGATGCTGCCCAGTGATATTCTGCCACCTGTGCCAACTCGGGCTGCTTTGAGAGTGCCCACGGAGCTCTGCAAACTGAGACCATGAACCTGGGGTGCTGAGTTTTGTTTCTCCGGGCAGAAGCATTTGCAGTGCCAGGTAGGCCCTCGGTCCTTAAGGGCAGGCAGCCTGCTGGATTTCCACGAATATCAAGATGCTGCCCAGGGACAAGCTGCCACCTGTGCCAACTCACGCTGCTTTGAGAGTGCCCATGGTGCTCTGTAAACTGAGACCAGAAACGTGGGGTGCTGGGTTTTGTTTTCCAGGGCAGAAGCCTTTGTCAGTACCAAGTAGGCCCTTGTTCCTTAGGGACAGCCTGGCAGCAAGATTTCCCCGAATATCAAAATGCTGCCCAGGGATATTCTGCCACCTGTGCCAACTCGGGCTGCTTTGAGAGTGCCCACGGAGTTCTTCAAACTGAGACCAGGAATGTGGGTTTGTCGGTGTTGTTTTCCCGGGCAGAAACATTTGCAGGACCAGGTAGGCCCTCGGCCCTTTGGGGGAGGCTGGCACCAGGATTTCCACGAAAATCAAGTTTCCGCCCAGGGACAAGCTGCCACCTTTGCCAACTCATGCTGCTTTGAGAGTGCCCACAAAGCTCTGCAAACTGTGACCAGGACCGTGGGGTGCTGAGTTTTGTTTTCCCGGGCAGAAGTATTTGTCAGTACCAGGTAGGCCCACGGTCTTTCAGGGCCGTCAGCCTGCTGAATTTCCACGAATATCAGGATGCTGCCCAGGGACAAGCTGCCACCTGTGCCAACTCACGCTGCTTTGAGAGTGCCCATGGTGCTCTGCAAACTGAGACCAGAAACGTGGGGTGCTGGGTTTTGTTTTCCAGGGCAGAAGCCTTTGTCAGTACCAGGAGGGTCCTTGTTCCTTATGGGCAGTCTGCCTGCTGGATTTCCACGAATATCAAGATGCTGCCCAGGGACAAGCTGCCACCTGTGCCAACTCGGGCTGCTTTGAGAGTGCCCATGGAGCTCTGCAAACTGGGACCAGGAAAGTGGTGTTCTGAGTATTGTTTTCCCCCGGTCAGAAGCCTTTGTCAGTGTCAGGTCGGCCCTTGTTCCACAGGGGCAGGCTGCCTGCTGGATTTCCACGAATATCAAGATGCCGCCCAGGGACAAGCTGCCACCTGTGCCAACTCGGGCTGGTTTGAGAGTGCCCATGGAGCTCTGCAAACTGAGACCTGGAACGTGGGGTGGTGGGTTTTGTTTCCCCGGGCAGAAGCCTTTGTCAGTACCAGGTCAGGCCTTGGCCCTTGGGGGCGGCTGCCTGCAGGATTTCCACAAATATCAAGATGCCGCCCAGGGACAAGCTGCCACCCTGTGCCAACTCGGGCTGCTTTGAGAGTGCCACGGTGCTCTGCAAACTGAGATGTGGAACGTGGGGTGGTGGATTTTGTTTCCCTGGGCAGAAGCCTTTGTCAGTACCAGGAAGGCCCTTGTTCCTCAGGGGCAGGCTGCCGGCTGGATTTCCACGAATATCAAGATGCTGCCCAGGGACAAGCTGCCACTTGGGCCAACTCGCGCTGCTTTGAGGGTGCCCACGGAGCTCTGCAAACTGAGACCAGGAAGGTAGGGTTGTGGGTTTTCTTTTCCCGGGCAGAAGCCTTTGTCAGTACCAGGTAGGCCCTTGTTCCTTAGGGGCAGGCTGCCTGCAGGATTTCCACGAATATCAAGATGCTGCCCAGGGACAAGCTGCCACCTGTGCCAACTCGTGCTGCTTTGAGAGTGCCCATGGAGCTCTGCAAACTGAGACCATGAACCTGGGGTGCTGAGTTTTGTTTCTCCGGGCAGAAGCATTTGAAGTGCCAGGTACGCCCTCGGTCCTTAAGGGCAGGCAGCCTGCTGGATTTCCACGAATATCAAGATGCTGCCCAGGGACAAGCTGCCACCTGTGCCAACTCGCGCTGCTTTGAGAGTGCCCATGGTGCTCTGCAAACTGAGACCAGAAACGTGGTGTTCTGAGTTTTGTTTTCCCGGGCAGAAGCCTTTGTCAGTATCAGGTCGGCCCTTGGCCCTTGGGGGCCAGCTGCCTGCAGGATTTCCACGAATATCAAAATGCTGCCCAGGGACAAGCTGCCACTTGTGCCAACTTGGGCTGCTTTGAGAGTGCCCATGGAGCTCTTCAAACTGAGCCAAAGTATGTGGGATTTCGGGTTTTGTTTTCCAGGGCAGAAGCCTTTGTCAGTACGAAGTAGGCCCTCAGCCCTTAGAGGCAGTCTGCCTGCTGGATTTCCACGAATATCAAGATGCCACCCAGGGACAAGCTGCCACCTGTGCCAATTCGGGCTGCTTTGAGAGTGCCCATGGAGCTCTGCAAAGTTAGACCAGGAACTTGCCTTGGTGAGTTTTGTTTCCCCGGGCAGAAGCATTTGCAGTACCAGGCAGGCTCTCGGAACTTCAGGGCCGTCTGCCTGCTGGATTTCCACGAATATCAAGATGCTGCCCAGGGACAAGCTGCCACCTGTGCCAACTCGGGCTGCTTTGATGGTGCCCATGGAGCTCTGCAAACTGAGACCAGAAACGTGGGGTGCTGGGTTTTGTTTCCCCTGGCAGAAGCCTTGTCAGTACCAGGTCGGCCCTTGGCCCTTGGGGGCCGGCTGCCTGCAGGATTTCCACAAATATCAAGATGCCGCCCAGGGACAAGCTGCCACCTGTGCCAACTTGGGCTGCTTTGAGAGTGCCCATGGAGCTCTGCAAACTGAGATGTGGAACATGGGCTGGTGGGTTTTCTTTCCCCGGGCAGAAGCCTTTGTCAGTACCAGGAGAGTCCTTGTTCCTCAGGGGCAGGCTGCCGGCTGGATTTCCACGAATATCAAGATGCTGCCCAGGGACAAGCTGCCACCTGTGCCAGCTCGGGCTGCTTTGAGGGTGCCCACGGAGCTCTAAAAACTGAGACAGGGTACATGGGGTTATGGGTTATGTTTCCCCGGGCAGAAGCCATTGTAAGTACCAGGTAGGCCCTCGGCCCTTAGGGGCAGGCTGGCAGCAAGACTTCCACGAATATCAAGATGCCGCCCAGGGACAAGCTGCCACCTGTGCCAACTCACGCTGCTTTGAGAGTGCCCACGGATCTCTTCAAACTGAGCCAAAGTATGTGGGGTTTCGGGTTTTTTTTTCCCGGGCAGAACCCTTTGTCAGTACCAAGTAGGACCTCGGCCCTTAGAGGCAGTCCTGCCTGCTGGATTTCCACGCATATCTAGATGCCGCCCAGGAACAAGCTGCCACCTGTGCCAACTTGGGCTGCTTTGAGAGTACCCATGGTGCTCTACAAACAGAAACCAGGAGCGTGGGATGGTGAGTTTTTTTTTTTCCTCGGCAGAAGCCTTTGTCAGTACCAGGTAGGCCCTCGGCCCTTCATGGCTGGCTGCCTGCTGGATTTCCACGAATATCAAGATGCCGCCCAGGGATATTCTGCCACCTGTGCCAACTCGGGCTGCTTTGAGAGTGCCCATGGAGCTCTGCAAACTGAGACCGGGACCGTGGGGTTCTGAGTTTTGTTTTCCCGGCAGAAGCCTTTGTCAGTACCAGGTAGGCCTTCGGCCCTATGGGTCCGGTTGCAGGCTGGATTTCCCCGAATAACAAGATGCCGCCCAGGGACAAGCTGCCACCTGTGCCAACTCGGGCTGCTTTGAGAGTGCCCATGGAGCTCTGCAAACTGTGGCCTGGAACGTCGGGTAATGTGTCTTGTTTTGCTGGGTAGAAGACTATCTCTGTACTAGGTCGGCCCTCCACCCTTAGCGGCCGGCTCCCCGCTGGATTTGCCCGAATATCACGGTGCCGTCCCGGGTCAAGCTGCCACCTGTGCCAACTCGGGCTGCTTTGAGAGTGCCCATGGAGCTCTACAAACTGAGACCAGCAACGTGGGATGGTGAGCTTTGTTTTTCTGGGAAGAAGCCTTTGTCAGTACCAGGTAGGCCCTCGGCCCTAAGGGGCCTGTTGCCTCCTGGATATCCACAAATATCAAGATGCCTCTTCAGGGACAAGCTGCCACCTGTGCTAGCTCTGGCTGCTTTGAGAGTGCCCACGGAACTCTGCAAACTGAGACTAAGGACCTTGGGGTGGTGGGTTTTTTTCTCCTTGGGCAGTATAATGCACAATACCTAGGTGTCCCTAAGCACGTTGATGCTTGGTGCCTGCTCGATTTCTGTATTAATCAGGATGCCATCCAATTAAAGGCTGATAGCTGTGCCAACGTTGGGTGCTTGCACAGTGCCCACAGAGCTCTGCAAACTGAGACCTAGACGGTGAGGTGTTGAGTTTTTTTTCCTGGGCTGTTGCCCGCACAGTACTTTTGTGGCCATTTGGGGCCTGAGACCAGGAAGGTGAGGTGGTGAGTTTGGTTTCCCTGGGAAAAAGCTCACCACATTTTTTGGATGGGCCTTGCGTGCAGGCCCCGGTTGGCTGCTGTAATGCCGCATTGATCAAGATCTAGCTCACGTACAACCTGCCACCTCTGCCACCTCAGGCTGCTCTCACAGTGCCTGTGGATACAACGCTCTGTTTGACTCTTAGAGGTCTAATTACAAGCTGTGTTTGATAAATTATGAGTGTGGTAAATGAATGTGTTCTAGGAGTGTGAGATCCTTGAAATAGTATAATTTTTGATTTTCTTATGGTTGGAAGATCGTTTTACAAGCATAATGGGAATACTCCTTTTTTAGGTACTTTTTCTTCTAGAAGTATACCATAAGTGTTTTCTAATATTAAATGACAGAGCAGCCCGTTGATCCTTTACTGGAAATTTTTCCTATTTTTCAAAAATAACAGAAAAAAGCTCTTGCAAAAATAAGGGGAAAAATTGCTTTAAAAAGTATTTCATTACAGCTTTTAAAGGCAATTAAAGTGCACCCATTGCTGATGGGAAGCCGATAACTGGTTAAACATGTATTCACTTGTTATGTCTCTCTAAAGAAATACTCTAACATCAAGCAATTAATCCCTTCCATCATAGTTTTAACCTCTTTCCTAGTTTAAATGTCAATGAAAAACATCATGAAGAACTCCATATGTATCTCTCCGATTCATCTTACATACAAAGCAACCTATTTTTCCACCGGTTTGCTTGATGGTCTGCTTACTGCATTCAGCATTTTTTGGCATGCTTTTTTTGCTTCTTTCTGCTGTCAATACTGGCCAATACATGCCATCTGCCAATGGTAGGATTTCTCTCACCTAAGCATATGGATTGAATCTTTAAGATCACTTTCGATAAAATGGATAAAAAAGGAGTTGTTTGATTCCACCTAACATTGAGTCTCTTGGTAAAGGTCACCTGGAGAAAAGTTTTTGCTTCTAGAATTCAACTCATGGATTGAATATTTGAGAAGACTGATAGGCACTGGAGCATGGAGACACCTTCAGCCTCTGTGGATATAAAGCCCAGATTAAAATGATCAATTCTCTCAACTTGATGGACTGTACTGAGCAGAATTCTGACTAGAATCTCTTTCACACATAGAACACCCTGTTCAAGACACATGGTAAGATGAAGCTCACCTCCGGTTCCCTGCAGGTATTTGTATTTCTAATGAGTCTTTGGGATGCCTAGGTGATTTTCAGATGTCTAAAGATGAGACAAAGCCCACGACTTTCTCAAGACCTGGAACCATCTCCCTAGAAGCTGCAAAACACACAATGCCTCACTTGTGTCAAATTTGCCAAAGCAAGGACTAGAGCAAGAACTGGATGCAAAATACTTACACAGAGATGATAGTTTTTAAGATATTCATCAGATATTCTTCACATGGGAAGAGTCTTTGAACTCTTCTGTGATAGAACCCCAAAACTAAATGTTTTTTTTTTCATTGAGCACTCTTCTTGATGCAATTCTTCAACTTGGCATGGCTTAATTCAATAGCATCCAAGTCAGAGAAAAATTGATAAAGGCAGATAGGAAAGAAAATTAGAAATTCGTTACTCAGAGTGTGAGTAGGAAGACAGGGAGCCATTCAAAAGAATAAGGAAACAAAACAGGAGCAGTGAAAATGAGACACATCCTGCATCTTTCCGGCGGGGAAGATGGATTATTTAATTAGTGACAAAATTAGAAGAGCCTGAACATTTGCTGTCCCACAACAGGAACAGAAAAACCATTGGGCACGCACATAATAGCCAAAGAAACATAACAAAGAGAAGGAAATACAGAGAATAGGAAAAAGAAGTAAGACGCTTTTTTCAATCATTGAAATTCAGGTGGTGTATCATTCTAATACACTTTTTTATACAGTAAAAGAGTAGTTATATACAGTCGGGTAAATTGCAGCTATGTATCATTTTTAGACAGGAAATGTTTTCCAAGAAACATGTACCAGATTATATATACAAGTTCCTGACTGCCAAAGAAGAAAGTACAAAACAGCAAACACTTGGGTAAAGTCCCAGGAACCAGAGATCAAGATCTACACCGATATAAGGAGAGCGGTGAGTTTTTCAAGAAGCAAAAGCGAATGCAGCTGACTGTGCTTGTGGATGAAAAGCTGTGGGATTTTTTGCAATTCCATTAAGAGCGCACAAAAGCGCGGTGCTCGGCTGCCTCATGCTTCGCATGCTGCGAGATGCACAGAAATTAAGATGAGCAAGGTTCTTCAGCTTTGCCCTTTTTCAGCAGCTGCGCCACACCGATGGACTGGAATATCTCTCGAGATGTTTTCCTTTCTCAAGAATGTATTGTTGCTGTGTCTTGACCGCACAAGGATAAGTATGAAGAGATCATAGCCATCTCGAAATAAATTCGCCGCTTTATTAAAAAGATAAATGCTTCAACAATGCGCAGCCACGACAAAAATCAGGGCCAAGACTGGGAGACGTTTGCTGTGCTGGCACCCAATTTCTGTCGGCAAAAAGTCATGGAGAAGCTTTTGGCTGGGATGCAGACGACGAGAGAGGCAGAAGACGGAGGTACGGGGCTGTCCGGAGCGAAGTGCCGCTGGTCGGCGTCTTTCGCCCGAAGCACCACACGGGGGCGCACCGAGACCATCACAAGCAGCAGTGCGCGAAGAAGCGGCTCTTCCGCCTTCGGTAGACGGAGAGCCGGCAGCTTGCAGGAGGTGAAGAAGCAAGCCGCACAACAGCAGCATTGTGGGCGCAGCTCTCGAACTGCTGCGGGATGGTGGATTGCCACTCGTATGCCTTTGAAAATCACGTTAGCATGCGAATGGAAGAAGTTTTTGGACAACTTTGCAATGCATCTTGCTAGTGCTCTTGCAACGCTCCGTGGAAACTCTTGCGGGTCTCTTTGAGCTGCGAGATGCAAAGAACTGGGTGAACTCGTCAAGCAAGATCGGAAGATGTTTGCAGTGCTGGCACACTTTCTCTCTCGGCGAGAAGTCATGGAGAAGCTTTTGGCTTGGATGCAGACGATGAGAGAGGCAGAAGACGGAGGTACGGGGCTGTCCGGAGCGAAGTGCCGCTGGCCGGCGTCTTTCGCCGGAAGCAGCGCGCCGGAGCGCACCGCCACCGGCACAAGCAGCAGTGCGCGAAGTAGCGGCTCTTTCGCTTTCGCTAGACGGAGAGCCGGCAGCTTGCAGGAGGTGAAGAAGCAAGCCGCACAACAGCAGCATTGTGGGCGCAGCTCTCGAACTGCTGCGGGATGGTGGATTGCCACTCGTATGCCTTTGAAAATCACGTTAGCATGCGAATGGAAGAAGTTTTTGGACAACTTTGCAATGCATCTTGCTAGTGCTCCTGCAACGCTCCGTGGAAACTCTTGCGGGTCTCTTTGCTCTGCGAGATGCAAAGAACTGGGTGAACTCGTCAAGCAAGATCGGAAGATGTTTGCAGTGCTGGCACACTTTCTCTCTCGGCGAGAAGTCATGGAGAAGCTTTAGGCTAGGATGCAGACGACGAGAGAGGCAGAAGACGGAGGTACGGGGCTGTCCGGAGCGAAGTGCCGCTGGCCGGCGTCTATCGCCCGAAGCAGCGCGCCGGAGCGCACCGCCACCGGCACAAGCAGCAGTGCGCGAAGTAGCGGCTCTTTCGCTTTCGCTAGACGGAGAGCCGGCAGCTTGCAGGAGGTGAAGAAGCAAGCCGCACAACAGCAGCATTGTGTGCGCAGCTCTCGAACTGCTGCGGGATGGTGGATTGCCACTCGCATGCCTTTGAAAATCACGTTAGCATGCGAATGGAAGAAGTTTTTGGACAACTTTGCAATGCATCTTGCTAGTGCTCCTGCAACGCTCCGTGGAAACTCTTGCGGGTCTCTTTGAGCTGCGAGATGCAAAGAACTGGGTGAACTCGTCAAGCAAGATCGGAAGATGTTTGCAGTGCTGGCACACTTTCTCTCTCGGCGAGAAGTCATGGAGAAGCTTTAGGCTAGGATGCAGACGACGAGAGAGGCAGAAGACGGAGGTACGGGGCTGTCCGGAGCGAAGTGCCGCTGGCCGGCGTCTTTCGCCCGAAGCAGCGCGCCGGAGCGCACCGCCACCGGCACAAGCAGCAGTGCGCGAAGTAGCGGCTCTTTCGCTTTCGCTAGACGGAGAGCCGGCAGCTTGCAGGAGGTGAAGAAGCAAGCCGCACAACAGCAGCATTGTGGGCGCAGCTCTCTTACTGCTGCGGGATGGTGGATTGCTACTCGTATGCCTTTGAAAATCACGTTAGCATGCGAATGGAAGAAGTTTTTTGGCAACTTTGCAATGCATCTTGCTAGTGCTCTTGCAACGCTCCGTGGAAACTCTTGCGGGTCTCTTTGCGCTGCGAGATGCAAAGAACTGGGTGAACTCGTCAAGCAAGATCGGAAGATGTTTGCAGAGCTGGCACACTTTCTCTCTCGGCGAGAAGTCATGGAGAAGCTTTTGGCTAGGATGCAGACGACGAGAGAGGCAGAAGACGGAGGTACGGGGCTGTCCGGAGCGAAGTGCCGCTCGCCGGCGTCTTTCGCCCGAAGCAGCGCTCCGGAGCGCACCGCCACCGGCACAAGCAGCAGTGCGCGAAGAAGCGGCTCTTTCGCCTTCGCTAGACGGAGAGCCGGCAGCTTGCAGGAGGTGAAGAAGCAAGCCGCACAACACCAGCCCACTGCGGCTAGCTGGTTGCTAGATTTCCACGAATTTCAAGTTGCCACCAAGGGACAGGCTGCCACCAGTGCCAAGTCAGGCTGCTTGCAGAGTGCCTAAAGAGCTCTGCCAACTGAGACCAGGAACGTGGGCTGGTGAGTTTTGTATTCCGGGGCAGAAGCTGTGTCAGTATCAGGTAGGCCCTCAGTCCTTAGGGGCCGTCTGCCTGCTGGATTTCCGCCAATATCAAGATGCCGCCCAGGGACAAGCTGCCACCTGTGCCAACTTAGGCTGCTTTGAGAGTGCCCATGGAGCTCTGCAAACTGAGACCAGGAACGTGGCGTGGTGGGTTTTCTTTCCCCGGGCAGAAGCCTTTTTCAGTACCAGATAGGCCCTTGGCCCTTTGGGGCGGCTGCTCGCTGGATTTCCGCGAATATCAAGTTGCCGCCCAGGGACAAACTGCCGCCTGTGCCAATTCGGGCTGCTTTGAGTGTGCCCATGGAGTTCTGCAATCTGAGACCAGGCACGTGGTGTGGTGAGCTTAGTTTACCTGGGCAGAAGCCTTTGTCAGTACCAGGTAGGCCTTCGCCCTTCGGGGCCAGCTGCCTGCTGGGTTTTTGCGAATCTGAAGATGCTGCCCAGGGACAAGCTGCCACCTGTGCCAACTCGCGCTGCCTTGAGAGTGCCCATGGAGCTCTGCAAACTGAGACCATTAACGTGGGTTGGTCTGTTTTGTTTCCCTGGGCAGAAGCCTTTTCAGTACCAGGTAGGCCCTTGGCACTTATGGGCCGGCTGCCGGCTGGATTTCCGCCAATATCAAGATGCCGCCCAGGGGCAAGCTGCCACCTGTGCCAACTCGGGCTGCTTTAAGAGTGCCCACAGAGCTCTGCAAACTGAGACCCGGAACGTAGGGTGGTGGGTTTTTTTTTCCTGGGCAGAAGCCTTTGTCAGTACCAGGTAGGCTCTCAGTCCTTAGGGGCCGTCGGCCTGCCGGATTTCGCCGAATATCAAGATGCCGCCCAGGGACAAGCGGCCACCTGTGGCAACTCACGCTGATTTTAGAGTACCCATGGAGCTCTGCAAACTGAGACCATGAACGTGTGTTGGCGAATTTTGTTTACCTGGGCAGAAGCCTTTGTCTGTTCCAGGTAGGCCCACGGCCCATAGGGGCCGACTGCCAGCAGGATTTCCACGAATATCAAGATGCCGCCCAGGGACAAGCTGCCACCTGTGCTAACTCGGTCTGCTTTGAGAGTGCCCATGGAACTCTGCAAACTGAGACCAGGAACGTGGGGTGGCGGGTTTTCTTAGCCCGGGCAGAAGCCTTTGTCAGTACCAGGTAGGCCCTCGCCCTTCGGGGCCGGCTGCCTGCAGGATTTCCGCAAATATCAAGATGCCGCGAGGGACAAGCTGCCACCTGTGCCAACTCGGGCTGCTTTGAGAGTGCCCATGGAGCTCTGCAAACTGAGACCAGGAACGTGGGTTGGTGGGTTTTGCTTTGCCGGGCAGAAGCCTTTGTCAGTACCAGGTAGGCCCACCGCCCTTTTGGGCTGTCTGGCTGCAGGATATCCGCGAATCTGAAGATGCCGCCCAGGGACAAGCTGCCACCTGTGCCAACTCGGGCTGCTTTGAGAGTGCCCACGGAGCTCTGAAAACTGAGATGGGGAACGTGGGGTGGTGAGTTTTGTTTTCCCGGGCAGAAGCCTTTGTCAGTACCAGGTAAGCCCTCGCCCTTCGGGGCCAGCTGCCCGCTGGGTTTTCGCGAATCTAAAATGCTGCCCACGGACAAGCTGGCACCTGTGCCAACTCGGGCTGCTTTGAGAGTGCCAATGGAGCTCTGCAAACTGAGACCAGGAACGTGCGTTGTCGAATTTTGTTTTTCAGGGACAGAAGCCTTTGTCAGTACCAGGTAGGACGTCTGACCTTCGGGGCCGGGTGGCAGCGGGATTTCCCCGTATCTAAAGATGCTGCCCAGGGACAAGCTGCCACCCGTGCCAACTCGGGCTGCTTTGAGAGTGCCCATGGAGCTCTGAAAACTGAGACCATTAACGTGGGTTGGTGGGTTTTATTTCCCCGGGCAGAAGCATTTGTCAGTACCAGGTAGGCCCTCGGCCTTTTTGGGCTGTCTGGCTGCAGGATATCCGCGAATTTGAAGATGCCACCCAGGGACAAGCTGCCACCTGTGCCAACTCGGGCTGCTTTGAGAGTGCCCATGGAGCTCTGCAAACTGAGACCAGGAAAATGAGTTGGTGAATTTTGTTTCCCTGGGCAGAAGCATTTGTCAGTACCAGGTAGGCCCACGGCCCTTCGAAGCCAGCTTCCTTCTGGATTTCCGGGAATCTGAAGATGCCGCCCATGGACAAGCTGCCACCCGTGCCTACTCAGGAAGCTTTGAGAGTGCCCATGGAGCTCTGCAAACTGCGACCTGTACGTGGGGGTGCTGAGGTTTGTTTTCCCGGGCAGAAGCCTTTGTCAGTACCAGGTAGGCCCTCGCCCTTTTGGGCCGGCTGCCTGCTGGATTTCCCCGAATATCAAGATGCCGCCCAGGGGCAAGCTGCCACCTGTGCCAACTCGGGCTGCTTTGAGAGTTCCCATGGAGCTCTGCAAATTGAGACCAGGACCGTGGGGTGCTGAGTTTTCTTTCCCCGGGCAGAAGCATTTGTCAGTACCAGGTAGGCCCTTGTCCTTCAGGGGCAGGCGGCCTTTTGGATTTCCACGAATATCAAGATGCAGCCCAGGGACAAGCTGCCACCTGTGGC
This sequence comes from Motacilla alba alba, assembly GCF_015832195.1. Classification (NCBI taxonomy): domain Eukaryota; kingdom Metazoa; phylum Chordata; class Aves; order Passeriformes; family Motacillidae; genus Motacilla; species Motacilla alba. The sequence continues at coordinate 204,691 of NW_024037722.1, forward strand.
AACTCAGGCTGCTTTGAGAGTGCCCATGGATTTCTGCAAACTGAGACCCGGTACGTGGGATGTGAGGTTTTTTTTCTGAGGCAGAAGCCTTTGTCAGTACCAGGTAGGCCCTTGGCACTTATGGGCCGGTTGCCTGCTGGATTTCCGCCAATATCAAGATGCCGCCCAGGGACAAGCTGCCACCTGTGCCAACTCGGGCTGCTTTGAGTGTGCCCATGGAGCTCTGCAAACTGAGACCAGGAACTTGCCTTGGTGAGTTTTGTTTCCCCAGGCAGAAGCATTTGCAGTACCAGGTAGGCTCTCGTAATTCAGGGCGGCTGCCTCCTGGATTTCCTCGAATATCAAGATGCCGCCCAGGGACAAGCTTCCACTTGTGCCAACTCGCGCTGCTTTGAGGGTGCCCTTGGAGCTCTGCAAAGTGAGACCAGGAACGTAGGGTTGTGGGTTTTGTTTTCCCAGGCAGAAGCCACTCTCAGTACCAGGTAGGCCCTTGTTCCTTAGGGGCAGGCTGCCAGCAAGATTTCCACGAATATCAAGATGCTGCCCAGGGACAAGCTGCCACCTGTGCCAACTCGCGCTGCTTTGAGAGTTCCCATGGAGCTCTGCAAACTGGGACCATTAACGTGAGGTGCTGAGTTTTGTTTCTCTGGGCAGAAACATTTGCAGTGCCAGGTAGGCCCTTGGTCTTTGAGGGCAGGCAGCCTGCTGGATTTCCATGAATATCAAGATGCTGCCAAAGGACAAGCTGCCACCTGTGCCAACTCGCGCTGCTTTGAGAGTGCCCATGGTGCTCTGCAAACTGAGACCAGAAACGTGGGGTGCTGGGTTTTGTTTTCCAGAGCAGAAGCCTTTGTCAGTACCAGGTAGGCCCTTGGCCCTTGGGGGCCGGCTGCCTGCAGGATTTCCACGAATATCAAGATGCCGCCCAGGGACAAACTGCCACCTGTGCCAACTCGGGCTGCTTTGAGAGTGCCCATGGCGCTCTGCAAACTGAGACCAGAAACGTGGGGTGGTGGGTTTTGTTTCCCTGGGCAGAAGCCTTTCTCAGTACCAGGAGGGCCCTTGTTCCTCAGGGCAGGCTGCCGGCTCAATTTCCACGAATATCAAGATGCTGCCCAGGGACAAACTGCCACTTGTGCCAACTCGCGCTGCTTTGAGGGTGCCCACGGAGCTCTGCAAACGGAGACCAGGAACGTAGGACTGTGGGTTTTGTTTTCCCGGACAGAAGCCTCTCTCAGTACCAGGTAGGCCCTCCACACTTAGAGGCAGGCTGGCAGCAAGATTTCCACGAATATCAAGATGCTGCCCAGGGACAAGCTGCCACCTGTGCCAACTCGCGCTGCTTTGAGAGTTGCCATGGAGCTCTGCAAACTGTGGCCAGGACGGTGGGCTGCTCTGTTTTGTTTTTCCGGGCAGAAGCCTTTGTCAGTACTAGGTAGGCCCATGGTCTTAAAGGGCCGTCAGCCTGCTGAATTTCAATGAATATCAAGATGCTGCCCACGGAGGAACTGCCACCTGTGCCAACTCGGGCTGCTTTGAGAGTGCCCATGGAGCTCTGCAAACTGAGACCAGGAACGTGGGGTCGTGGGTTTTGTTTTCCCGGGCAGAAGACTTTGTCTGTACCAGGTAGACCCTCGGCCCTTAGGGTCAGGCTGGCACCAGGATTTCCCCGAATATCAAGATGCCATCCAGGGACAAGCTGCCACCTGTGCCAACTTGGGCTGCTTTGAGAGTGCCCATGGAGCTCTGCAAACTGAGACCATGAACCTGGGTTGCTGAGTTTTGTTTCTCCGGGCAGAAGCATTTGAAGTGCCAGGTACGCCCTCGGTCCTTAAGGGCAGGCAGCCTGCTGGATTTCCACGAATATCAAGATGCTGCCCAGGGACAAGCTGCCACCTGTGCCAACTCGGGCTGCTTTGAGAGTGCCCATGGTGCTCTGCAAACTGAGACCAGAAACGTGGGGTGCTGGGTTTTGTTTTCCCGGGCAGAAGACTTTGTCAGTACCAGGTCGGCCCTTGACCCTTGGGGGCCAGCTTCCTTCTGGATTTCCGGGAATCTGAAGATGCCGCCCATGGACAAGCTGCCACCTGTGCCAACTCGGGCTGCTTTGATAGTGCCCACGGAGCTCTTCAAACTGAGAGAAAGTATGTGGGGTTATGGGTTTTGTTTTCCCGGGCAGAAGCCTTTGTCAGTACCAAGAAGCCCCTCAGCCCTTAGAGGCAGTCTGCCTGCTGGATTTCCCCGAATATCAAGATGGCGCCCAGGGACAAGCTGCCACCTGTGCCAACTCGGGCTGCTTTGAGAGTGCCCATGGAGCTCTGCGAAGTTAGACCAGGAACTTGCCTTGGTGAGTTTTGTTTCCCCGGGCAGAAGTATTTGCAGTGCCAGGTAGGCCCTCGGTCCTTAAGGGCAGGCAGCCTGCTGGATTTCCACGAATATCAAGATGCCGCCCAGGGACAAGCTTCCACTTGTGCCAACTCGCGCTGCTTTGAGGGTGCCCACGGAGCTCTGCAAACTGAGACCAGGAACGTAGGGTTGTGGGTTTTGTTTTCCCGGGCAGAAGCCACTCTCAGTACCAGGTAGGCCCTTGGTCCTTAGGGGCAGGCTGGCAGCAAGATTTCCACGAATATCAAGATGCTGCCCAGGGACAAGCTGCCACCTGTGCCAACTCGGGCTGCTTTGAGAGTTCCCATGGAGCTCTGCAAACTGGGACCATTAACGTGAGGTGCTGAGTTTTGTTTCTCTGGGCAGAAACATTTGCAGTGCCAGGTAGGCCCTTGGTCTTTGAGGGCAGGCAGCCTGCTGGATTTCCATGAATATCAAGATGCTGCCAAAGAACAAGCTGCCACGTGTGCCAACTCGCGCTGCTTTGAGAGTGCCCATGGTGCTCTGCAAACTGAGACCAGAAACGTGGGGTGCTGGGTTTTGTTTTCCAGAGCAGAAGCCTTTGTCAGTACCAGGTAGGCCCTTGGCCATTGGGGGCCGGCTGCCTGCAGGATTTCCACGAATATCAAGATGCCGCCCAGGGACAAACTGCCACCTGTGCCAACTCGGGCTGCTTTGAGAGTGCCCATTGTGCTCTGCAAACTGAGACCAGAAACGTGGGGTGGTGGGTTTTGTTTTCCGGGGCAGAAGCCTTTGTCAGTACCAGGAGGGCCCTTGTTCCTCAGGGGCAGGCTGCCGGCTCAATTTCCACAAATATCAAGATGCTGCCCAGGGACAAACTGCAACTTGTGCCAACTCGCGGTGCTTTGAGAGTGCCCACGGAGCTCTGCAAACTGAGACCAGGAACGTAGGACTGTGGGTTTTGTTTTCCCGGGCAGAAGCCTCTCTCAGTACCAGGTAGGCCCTTGTTCCGTAGGGGCAGGCTGGCAGCAAGATTTCCACGAATATCAAGATGCTGCCCAGGGACAAGCTGCCACCTGTGCCAACTCGCGCTGCTTTGAGAGTACCCACGGAGCTCTGCAAACTGTGGCCAGGACGGTGGGGTGGTGAGTTTTGTTTTCCCGGGCAGAAGACTTTGTCAGTACTAGGTAGGCCCATGGTCTTTCAGGGCCGTCAGCCTGCTGAATTACAATGAATATCAAGATGCTGCCCACGGAGGAGCTGCCACCTTTGCCAACTCGGGCTGCTTTGATAGTGCCCATGGCGCTCTGCAAACTGAGACCAGGAACGTGTGGTGGTGAGTTTTGTTTCCCCGGGCAGAAGCATTTGCAGTACCAGGTAGGCTCTCGTAATTCAGGGCCGGCTGCCTCCTGGATTTCCACGAATATCAAGATGCCGCCCAGGGACCAGCTTCCACTTGTGCCAACTCGGGCTGCTTTGAGGGTGCCCACGGAGCTCTGCAAACTGAGACCAGAAACGTGGGGTGCTGGGGTTTGTTTCCCCTGGCGGAAGGCTTTGTCAGTACCAGGTAGGCCCTTGGCACTTGGGGGCCGGCTGCCTGCAGGATTTCCACGAATATCAAGATGCTGCCCAGGGACAAGCTGCCACCTGTGCCAACTCGCGCTGCTTTGAGGGTGCCCACGGAGCTCTGCAAACTGAGACCAGGAAGGTAGGGTTGTGGGTTTTGTTTTCCCGGGCAGAAGCCTTTGTCAGTACCAGGAGGGCCCTTGTTCCTCAGGGGCAGGCTGCCCGCTGGATTTCCACGAATATCAAGATGCTGCCCAGGGACAAGCTGCCACCTGTGCCAACTCGCGCAGCTTTGAGGGTGCCCACGGAGCTCTGCAATCTGAGACCATGAACCTGTGTTGCTGAGTTTTGTTTCTCCGGGCAGAAGCATTTGAAGTGCCAGGTACGCCCTCGGTCCTTAAGGGCAGGCAGCCTGCTGGATTTCCACGAATATCAAGATGCTGCCCAGGGACAAGCTGCCACCTGTGCCAACTCGCGCTGCTTTGAGAGTGCCCATGGTGCTCTGCAAACTGAGACCAGAAACGTGGTGTTCTGAGTTTTGTTTTCCCGGGCAGAAGCCTTTGTCAGTACCAGGTAGGCCGTTGGCCCTTTGGGGCCAGCTGCCTGCAGGATTTCCACGAATATCAAGATGCCGCCCAGGGACAAGCTGCCACCTGTGCCAACTCGGGCTGCTTTGAGAGTGCCCATGGAGCTCTTCAAACTGAGAGAAAGTATGTGGGGTTATGGGTTTTGTTTTCCAGGGCAGAAGCCTTTGTCAGTACCAAGTAGGCCCTCAGCCCTTAGAGGCAGTCTGCCTGCTGGATTTCCACGCATATCAAGATGCCACCCAGGGACAAGCTGCCACCTGTGCCAACTCGGGCTGCTTTGAGAGTGCCCATGGAGCTCTGCAAAGTGAGACCAGGAACGTCGGGTGCTCAGTTTTGTTTCCCCAGGCAGAAGCATTTGCAGTACCAGGTAGGCTCTCGTAATTCAGGGCCGGCTGCCTTCTGGATTTCCACGAATATCAAGATGCTGCCCAGGGACAAGCTTCCACTTGTGCTAACTCGCGCTGCTTTGAGGGTGCCCACGGAGCTCTGCAAACTGAGACCAGGAACGTAGGGTTGTGGGTTTTGTTTTCCCGGGCAGAAGCCTCTCTCAGTACCATGTAGGCCCTTGTTCCTTAGGGGCAGGCTGGCAGCAAGATTTCCACGAATATCAAGATGCTGCCCAGGGACAAGCTGCCACCTGTGCCAACTCGGGCTGCTTTGAGAGTGCCCACGGAGCTCTGCAAACTGAGACCATGAACCTGTGTTGCTGAGCTTTGTTTCTCCGGGCAGAAGCATTTGAAGTGCCAGGTAGGCCCTCGGTCCTTAAGGGCAGGCAGCCTGCTGGATTTCCACGAATATCAAGATGCTGCCCAGGGACAAGCTGCCACCTGTGCCAACTCGGGCTGCTTTGAGAGTGCCCATGGTGCTCTGCAAACTGAGACCAGAAACGTGGGGTGCTGGGTTTTGTTTTCCAGGGCAGAAGCCTTTGTCAGTACCAAGTAGGCCCTTGTTCCTTAGGGGCAGGCTGGCAGCAAGATTTCCACGAATATCAAGATGCTGCCCAGGGACAAGCTGCCACCTGTGCCAACTCGGGCTGCTTTGAGAGTTCCCACGGAGTTCTTCAAACTGAGACCAGGAACGTGGGTTTGTGGGTTTTCTTTTCCCGGGCAGAAACATTTACAGGACCAGGTAGGCCCTCAGCCCTTTGGGGGAGGCTGGCACGAGGATTTCCGCGAAAATCAAGTTTCCGCCCAGGGACAAGCTGCCACCTGTGCCAACTCGGGCTGCTTTGAGAGTGCCCATGGTGCTCTGCAAACTGAGACCAGGAAAGTGGTGTTCTGAGTTTTGTTTTCCGGGCAGAAGCCTTTGTCAGTACCAGGTAGGCCGTTGGCCCTTGGGGGCCAGCTGCCTGCAGGATTTCCACGAATATCAAGATGCCGCCCAGGGACAAGCTGCCACCTGTGCCAACTCGGGCTGCTTTGAGAGTGCCCACAGAGCTCTTCAAACTGAGAGAAAGTATGTGGGGTTATGGGTTTTGTTTTCCAGGGCAGAAGCCTTTGTCAGTACCAAGTAGGCCCTCAGCCCTTAGAGGCAGTCTGCCTGCTGGATTTCCACGCATATCAAGATGCCACCCAGGGACAAGCTGCCACCTGTGCCAACTCGGGCTGCTTTGAGAGTGCCCATGGAGCTCTGCTAAGTGAGACCAGGAACTTGCCTTGGTGAGCTTTGTTTCCCTGGGCAGAAGCATTAGCAGTACCAGGTAGGCTCTCGTAATTCAGGGCCGGCTGCCTTCTGGATTTCCACGAATATCAAGATGCTGCCCAGGGACAAGCTTCCACTTGTGCTAACTCGCGCTGCTTTGAGGGTGCCCACGGAGCTCTGCAAACTGAGACCAGGAACGTAGGGTTGTGGGTTTTGTTTTCCCGGGCAGAAGCCTCTCTCAGTACCAGGTAGGCCCTTGTTCCTTAGGGGCAGGCTGGCAGCAAGATTTCCACGAATATCAAGATGCTGCCCAGGGACAAGCTGCCACCTGTGCCAACTCGGGCTGCTTTGAGAGTTCCCATGGAGCTCTGCAAACTGGGACCATTAACGTGAGGTTCTGAGTTTTGTTTGCCAGGGCAGAAACATTTGCAGTGCCAGGTAGGCCCTTGGTCTTTAAGGGCTGGCAGCCTGCAGGATTTCCACGAATATCAAGATGCTGCCCAGGGACAAGCTGCCACCTGTGCCAACTCGGGCTGCTTTGAGGGTGCCCACGGAGCTCTGCAAACTGAGACCAGAAACGTGGGGTGCTGGGTTTTGTTTCCCCTGGCAGAAGCCTTTGTCAGTACCAGGTCGGCACTTGGCCCTTGGGGGCCGGCTGCCTGCAGGATTTCCACGAATATCAAGATGCTGCCCAGGGACAAGCTGCCACCTGTGACAACTCGGGCTGCTTTGAGAGTGCCCACGGTGCTCTGCAAACTGAGATGTGGAACGTGGGGTTATGGCTTTTGTTTTCCCGGGCAGAAGCCTTTGTCAGTACCAGGAGGGCCCTTGTTCCTCAGGGGCAGGCAGCCCGCTGGATTTCCACGAATATCAAGATGCTGCCCAGGGACAAGCTGCCACCTGTGCCAACTCGCGCTGCTTTGAGAGTGCCCATGGTGCTCTGCAAACTGAGACCAGAAACGTGGTGTTCTGAGTTTTGTTTTCCCGGGCAGAAGCCTTTGTCAGTACCAGGTATGCCGTTGGCCCTTGGGGGCCAGCTGCCTGCAGGATTTCCCTGAATATCAAGATGCCGCCCAGGGACAAGCTGCCACCTGTGCCAACTCGGGCTGCTTTGAGAGTGCCCACAGAGCTCTTCAAACTGAGAGAAAGTATGTGGGGTTATGGGTTTTGTTTTCCAGGGCAGAAGACTTTGTCAGTACCAAGAAGCCCCTCAGCCCTTAGAGGCAGTCTGCCTGCTGGATTTCCACGCATATCAAGATGCCACCCAGGGACAAGCTGCCACCTGTGCCAACTCGGGCTGCTTTGAGAGTGCCCATGGAGCTCTGCAAAGTGAGACCAGGAACGTGGGGTGCTGAGTTTTGTTTCCCCGGGCAGAAGCATTTGCAGTACCAGGTAAGCTCTCGTAATTCAGGGCCGGCTGCCTGCAGGATTTCCACGAATATCAAGATGCTGCCGAGGGACAAGCTGCCACTTGTGCCAACTCGCGCTGCTTTGAGGGTGCCCACGGAGCTCTGCAAACTGAGACCAGGAACGTAGGGTTGTGGGTTTTCTTTTCCCGGGCAGAAGCCTCTCTCAGTACCAGGTAGGCCCTTGGTCCTTAGGGGCAGGCTGGCAGCAAGATTTCCACGAATATCAAGATGCTGCCCAGGGACAAGCTGCCACCTGTGCCAACTCGGGCTGCTTTGAGAGTTCCCATGGAGCTCTGCAAAAAGGGACCATTAACGTGAGGTGCTGAGTTTTGTTTCTCTGGGCAGAAACATTTGCAGTGCCAGGTAGGCCCTTGGTCTTTAAGGGCTGCCTGCTGGATTTCCACGAATATCAAGATGCCGCCCAGGGACAAGCTGCCACCTGTGCCAACTCGGGCTGCTTTGAGAGTGCCCACAGAGCTCTTCAAACTGAGAGAAAGTATGTGGGGTTATGGGTTTTGTTTTCCAGGGCAGAAGCCTTTGTCAGTACCAAGTAGGCCCTCAGCCCTTAGAGGCAGTCTGCCTGCTGGATTTCCACGCATATCAAGATGCCACCCAGGGACAAGCTGCCACCTGTGCCAACTCGGGCTGCTTTGAGAGTGCCCATGGAGCTCTGCAAAGTGAGACCAGGAACTTGCCTTGGTGAGTTTTGTTTCCCCGGGCAG